>NW_004524835.1:133089-165994 GCF_000260255.1 Octodon degus | reverse complement strand
AACAATTTCTGACATTGCCAGTCATACAGATAACCCACTACTATTATATACTACTGGAGAAAGGTAGATAGACTGAATTAAGAATTTCAGTAATTCTATCTGTATTATATTCTCCCTACATGTGCCTATTTAAATTTTTATTTCTTCATTGTTGCCCTGTCATTGTTCTAACTCTACCAGAAAAGAAACATTGGGAAGGAAATTTTCATTGTATTTAAATTCTTCACAAGAAATTTCAGATTTGCTTTTCAGAAACTTCAGCTCTATGACTAAAAAGGATACCGATTTTTTTCAAGGGAGTCATTGCTGTGATTTGTTCCTCTATCAGAACCCTGGTCTGGGAACATAAATTCCTGAATTGTTTCTTTTCTCAAGTTTTTCTGCAATGCATAGATGAAAGCAACAAAAGCTATTATATTTCTTACTTTCACTAAAGTGATCCAAGATTACGAGTGCTATTAGGTAATCCAAAATTGTGGCACTTGGCTTTGCATAATGAGTTTGGCTTCTGCTTTCTGAATTACATTTCCCCTTTTGTAATAAGTGTTCTGTGTTTTAAACTAAGTAAAATTAGTCTTCTATGCTTGAGTAACATTTTGGGCATCCACATGTGTCATTTCATTTGAATTCCTGCCGTTTTTAATTCAATTTCAGTCAATTTTAAAAATCTCTGGGGATGTCCTGTGTATCAACGTTTATTCTATTATAGTAAAAAAAAGGTACAACTAGATATACATTTTGTGCCCTTGATTACAGTGATGCTGCACTGAGACACTACATTAAAATTTTAAAAAAACTTATAATTACATTTGATGTGTAATTTCATGCTTCTTGACAGGTGTTTTGTCTAGCTGAATGTGTCTGAGATCCCAATTACAGATTTTCTTAATAGGAATTGCATTAAATCTGTACAACAATTTTGGGAGTATGGCCATCTTCATAAAGTTGGTTATTCCTATCCAGGAGCAGAGAATATATTTCCAATTTTCTGATATCCTCTACAGTTTCTTTTTTCAGAGTACTGTAATTTTCCTTTAAAAGATATTTGACTTCTTTAGTTAGATTAATTTCAAGGTATTTTATTTTCCATGGTGCTATTATAAAATGTATTATTTCTCTAATTTCCCTCCCAACGTGTTTATTTGTATAGAGGAATGCTATTGACTTTTGGGTATTGACTTTGTATCCTGTTATGCTACTGAATTTGTTTATTTATTCTGGCAGCTTCTTGGTGGGGTTTGTTTTTAGATCTTCCAAGAAAAGTATCATGTCATCTTCAAATAATTATAATTTAACTTCTTCTTTACCTATTTTTATTCCTTTTATTTCTCTCTCTTGTCTAATGGCTCTAACTAATGATTCCATAACTAAATTGAATAAGAGTGATGAAAGAGGATATCGTTGTCTTGTACCATATCTGAAAGTAATAGATTTCAGTTTTTTTTCCATTTAGAATTATTTTATCCATACATATTTAGATTACCACAATGACAGGAATTGCAAGCATGACCCTAATATTACATGTTGCTATCTTCAGTGCAGTTACTTAGTTCACAGGTATCTAAAAAATTACTGTTTGTCAGGTCATAGCAATTACTGCCATACTGTCTCTCAAGTAAATGTTTGTTTAAAAAAAAGGTAATAAATGAAATCAAGAGACAGGAAAAAAAAGAATTATGTTAGCTCTTGAGTTGTCATAGATGGCTTTTATCAGATTGAAGTAGAGACTGTAAGACATTGAACATGAATGAGTGTTGGACTTAGTCAAAAGCCTTTTCTGCCTCAATTGAGATGATCATGTGGATTTGTGATTTGGCTCTATTGATGTAGTGTATTACATTTATAGATTTGTGTATAATGAACCATCCTTGCAGTTGGTTGAATCCTCCCTGGTCATGGTACCTAGTCTTCTTAATGATTTTCTGTATTCTATTCACTAAGATTTTATTGAGGATTTTTATATCTATGTTCATGAGGGAGTTTGGCCTGTAGTTCTCTTTTTTAGTTGTGTCTTTCCCTGGATTTCATATCAGTATAATACTTGACTCCAGGATACAAAAGTTACATTTTTTGTTATGTAGGTCTTGCTTTATCTTGGTCTTAACCATCCAGAAGAAAACTATAAAATTGAGGTATAAAAAGTATAGCCATATTAATATGCTGAGCTGTAAAAAGCTCAAGTCTACAACTTCTGATATTGCTAGTCCTGTGGATAACCCACTGCTGTTGTAGACTTCTGAACCATATTGGATTACTCTGCTGAATACATGCACATACAATTTATGAATGCCAATGGTATGCACATCTTTGACAAAAGTAAGCAAAAAAGGGAATATAAATGTCCATTTTTCAGTGCATAACACACATATATATAATATACATATATTATATATATATATATATGTATATATAATAGTGTAAATATAAAGCTACTTTTTCTTAGTTCAATAAGCAGGGATTTTTTTCCGGAACTGGGATTGAACTCAGGGCCTTGCACATGCCAGAGAAGTGCTTATTCTAGTGAACCATCTTCCTGGCCCCTGAGAACAAAGTTTTGAACTGATAGTGTTTAGACAAGATATCATGTCTGTATCTTGTAATAGGAATAACTACTATAAAGACAACAATATGCAATGTATTTTTTTCTTCATAATTCTATTGAGAAACAAATAGCAATGAGAAAGCCCCAAATCAAACCGGCAGGACAATTTCAATAATTAACACATGGCATACTCTCCTTGCAGTGGCCACTTGTACAAGATGTAGACATTACACCCCATCCACAAACACCACTAGAACAAATCCCTCCACTCACTAAGAGAATGTAACCACACATCCATCCTAGCCATTCTGAATACACAGATACAAAATGGACACCCATCTGCATCCCCCTCTTTCTCTATTTCTGTCATTTGAATATTATAGGTGTATGAAGTCAGCAAAATACTCCAAAAAATCCAGGAGTCCATAACAGTATTAGGTCTTCCACTTGACTGACAGTGTAAGAAATTGTTGACCTGAGTCTCCTACAGTTCAACATAAAACCATGGCTTTACTTCTTATACTTCATTTTTATACTTTTCTGCTGGATGATTAAGACCAAGATAAAGCAAGACCTATGCAACAAGAGTTGCAGCCTTTCGATCTGTCAAGGTCAGTCAACTCCCCCCAGGATCCATCCCTAGACCCCATACCTCAGACTGTAGATCCCCTGTCAGCACCAGGCACGTGGATGAGTCCCGGCCATTGCTTGGCCAATGTGCTCTCTGTGAAAGCCAGAGAGAACGCCCCTCACCATGTGACTCTCCCTAGGCACAGCCCACGCCATCAACCACCGTCCACCCTGGCCCCACAATCTCCCTCATCAGAAAAATCGGGACACAACTGAGCCACAATTCGCCACAGCACAAGTTCTCATATGTCCTGAGTCCCAACCGAACCCAGAATGCCAGGTTCTAAATGCTGGCCCTCCCGGTGGCCCTCCCTCTGTTCCAATTATTGGTCTGAAAACTTAGGCCTCCAACCTTCCAGAAGAGAAGCACACCATCATCAACACAGAACCTAGGCTCTTAAGCTTAACCTCACTATCTGTCTGAATATCAAACATCTCAGGAATAACATGGAACAGGTATTTTTCATGAAACATTGATATGTTAAACTTTAAGTCCCTACAGAATATAATGAAAAAACATTTAAAAATTAAAGTATATTTTAAAAAATAAGAATAAAGAATTATATAATTCTTATGTGTACACATCAGTCCACAAATCTAACCTTATAGAACCTTGTAGAAGGAAAGTCCTGCAACATTCCTTTTGATGTCTCCTACCTTTATTCAACAGCCACTCCTTTTTCAGTACTCATCTACCTCAGAGTCAGCATGGCAGAAACTGCCATGTCATGAGAAGCAGCCCATATTCAGGAGATCAGAATGACAGGCACTCCAAGCATGAACCTACTATTGAAAATTGCCATCTTCAGTACAGTTTCTTAGTTCACAGGTGTCAGTATATATAGTTAGTCAGGGTGAAAATCCTTCCAATAAACTGCTAGATTCAAGTATCTTCTGAAGATTCTCAGGATCATTGCCTTACCCATCTTCTACATATAACTGTTTGGCTTGCCACTGTCATATTTTTTTAGCTCCTCTCTTTCCCTCACTTAATTATTTAGTCCCCAAGATCTGGCTTTACTTTTAGTTGTAGTATACCTTTCTAATTGTATTTCTTCTTCTGAGTTCTTATACTAGGGAAACAATATGATATTTACACATGTGTGTCTGGTTTATTTCACTTATGAGTATATCTTCAAGTGGCATCCACATAAATATAAAGGCTTTGAGATTATCATTCTTTATACAACATCTTTTTCATCCATTCCTCAGGTGATGGACATCCTGGTTGTTTCCAAGATTTGGCTATCACAAATTGTGCTGCTATAAACATAGTCACACATATATCAATATGATATGATATTTTCTGCTACTACGGGAAATTTCCTAGTAGAAAAATAGCTGGTTTAAATGGAATTTCCAGTCCTAGTTTTTTAAGAAGTCTCCAGAATGATTTCCATACTGGCTGCACCAGTCTACATTCCTTCCAGCAGTGAAGAAGTGTTCCTTTTTCCCCACAGCCTCTCCAACATTTGTTGTTGGTTGATTTGTTTATGATAGCCATTCTTTTTGGGGTGAGATGAAATGTCAAATTTCTTTTAATGTGCATTTTGCGGATGGCTAGTGATGTGGAGCATTTTTTCATATATTTATTCGTTTCTTTAATTTCATCCTCTGAGAAGTATGTGTTCATCTCAGAGGCCCATTTCTGGATTGAGTCTTTAAATTTTGGGTCCCTATTGGTTTTTGGTTCTACACAAATTCTAGAGAGCAGGCCTTTGTATGAGTAATTATTTGTCATGATTTTTCTAAATTCGTGGGTTGTCTTTTCACTTTGTCGGTAATTTCTTTTGTCATTAAAAACTTCTCAATAAGAGCAGGTCCCAGTTTTTAATTCTTACAAGTGTTTCCCTTGCGATTTGATTTTTGTTGATGAACTCTGTGTGTACCCCTATATCTTCAAGAGTTCCTTCTAATTTATCTTCCAAGAGATTTAGTGTTTCTGTTTTAATGTTTAGATCTTTAATCCATTTTTATTTTAGCTTAGTGCATGGTGACAGACCTGGGTCAAATTTTAGTTTTCGTAATGTAAAGAACCAGTTTTTCCAAAACCATTTGATAAAGAGACTATCTTTCTCCCAGTGAGTATGTTTGGCCCCTTTGACAAAAATAATATGGGTGAGGTGTTTGTGGGGGTATCAGAATCTTTTAATCTGTTCCATAGATCCTCTGGTCTATTTTTTTGCCAGTACCAAGCTGATTTTATCACAGTAGCCTTGCAGCATAAGATCAAGTCAGGAATTGTAATACCTCCTGCCTTGTCTTTATTGCCCAGGATTGCCTTTGCTATTCTAGGTCTTTTCTTGTTCCAAATAAATTTTAACAATGATTTATTTAGGTCTGGGAGGTATGTTGGTGGTAGTTTAGTAAGGATTGCATTAAATCTGTACATCCATTTTGGGAGTATGGTCATCTACACAATGTTGGATTTTCCTATCCAGGAGCATGGAATATCTTTCCATTTTCTGAAATCCTCTAAGATCTCTTTTTTTCACAATACTGTAATTTTCCTTGAAATGGTATTTGACTTCTTTACTACAATTAATACCAAGGTATTTCATTTTCATTGATGCTATTGCAAAACGTATTGTTTGTCTAATTTCCCTCTCAGTGTGTTTGTTATCTGTGTAGAGGAATGCTATTGACTCTTGGGTACTGACTTTTTATCCTGCTATGCTACTGAATTTCTGTATTAATTCTAGGAGCTTCTTGGTGGAGTTTTTTGGGTCTTTCAAGTAAAGTATCATGTCATCTGCCAATAATGATAATTTAACTTCTCCTTTACCTATTCTTGCTCTTTTTATTTCTTCTTCTTGTATAATGGCTCTAGCCAATAATTCCAGGACTATATTGAATTGGAGTGGTGATAGAGGACATCCTTGTCTTGTACGATATCTAAGAATAAAACATTTCAGTTTTTCCTCATTTAGAATTATGTTAGCTGTTGGCTTTTCATAAATGGCTTTTACCAGACTGAAGTAGAGGAAATCTATTTCAATTTTCTGTAGAACTTGAACATGAATGAGTGGTGGACTTTGTCAAAAGCCTTTTCTGCATCAATGGAGATGATCATATGGTTTTTAGTTTTCACTCTATTAATATAGTATATTACATTTATATATTTTTGAATATTAAACAATCCTTGCATGCCTGGGATGAATACTACCTGGTCGTGGTGTATGATCTTCTTGATGATTTGCTGTATTCTATTTGCTAGGATTTTATTGAGGATTTTTTTTTCTTTAATATTCATAAGGGAGACTGGCCTGTAGTTCTCTTTTTTAGTTGCATCTTTCCCTAGTTTTGTTATCAGTATAATACTTGCCTCCAGGAATGATTTTGAGAGGATTGCTTCCTTTTCAATTTCATGGAAGAGTTTCAAGAGTATAGGGACTACATCTTTTGTAAATTTCTTGTAGAATTCAACTGTGAATCCATCCGGTCCTGAACTTTTCTTTGTGGCTAGCTTTTTTATTACATCTCGTGTTTCATTGGCTGTTAATGGGATATTGAGAGAGGTTAAATCTTGTCGACTCTTTTGGTAATTTATACCTTTCTAGGAATCTGTCCATTTCATCTGTGTCTTCTATTCAGTGAGAGTAAAGATTCTCAAAGTAACTATTGATAATCTTCTGAATTTTCACTGGGTCTGTGGTCATTACACCCTTTTCATTCCTTATTGCTTGTATTTGAATTTTATGTTTCCTCATTTTGATGAGGTTAGCTATGGTCTTATTGATGTTATTTAATCTTTCAAACAACCAGCGTTTTGTTTCAATAATTCTTTCAACTCTTTTCTTCATCTCAATTGAGTTAATTTTTTCTCTAATCTTTATGATTTCTACCCATTTTTGGGCTCTGGGTTTAGTTTGCTCTTTCTTTTCTACATGTTGAAGGTGCAGCATTAGGGTATTTATTTGTTCCAGTTCTGTTTTCCTAATGTGTGAGTTCACAGATATTAATTTCTCTCTGAGAACTGCTATTATCTTATTTCATAAATTTCTATATGTTGTACTCGAATTTTCATTGAACTGTAGATATTTCCTAATTTCTTCTGTGATCCATTGGTTGCTGAGTATGGTGTTGATTAATTTCCATGTCTTTCAAGGGTTTTTTTCTGCTTTCTTTTGTCATTTATTTCAAGTTTCATTGCACTGTGGTCAGATAATGTGCATGGGATAATTTCTGTTTTCTTGCATATACTTAAGCATGACCTATGGACCAGAATGTGGTCTATTTTAGAAAATGACCCATGTGCAGCTGAGAAAAATGTGTACTCAACTGTGTATGAGTAGAACACTCTGTATATGTCCACCAAGTCCATTTGTTTCAAGCTCTGGTTCAGTTCTGTATTTCTTTGCTAATTTTTTGTGTCATTAACCTATCTTTTTGGGAAAAGGGCGTGTTAAGGTCTCCTGTTAAGATTGTGGTCTTGGATATTAGATTTTTCATGTTCATTAAGATTTGCTTTATATATTTGGGTGCTCCCATGTTTCGTGCATACATATATATCAGTGTTACCTCTTCTTGAATTTTTCACCTTAACTGTATACGGTAGTCTTCTTTATTTTGATTGATTATTCTTGGTTTGAAGTTGAGACTGACTGAGAATAGCATTGCTACCTCTGCTTTTTTCTGAGGTGCTGGGGCATGTAGTATTGTTTTCCATTCTTTGACTATCAGCCTATGAATGTCTTTATGAGTTAAACATGTTTTTGTATACACCATATTGTTGGAATATTTTCGCTAATTCTCTGTGCCAGTCTATTTCTCTTATTTGGTGAATTGAGTCCATTTACATTGATGGTAGTAACTGAGATGCATTCACTTAACATTTACATGTTATTTACCACTTGTCGTTTACTCCTTTTTTCCCCATGTTTAATTGCTTGCCATATATAGTTGATTGCTTCTGATCTCATTCGTGGAGTTCTGATCATTTTGGTTCCTCTCTAGAGCATCTTTCAGAAGTCTATGTAGGGTTAGCTGTATCATCATGAAAGTCTTTAGCTATTCTTTGCTATGGAAGTTTTTCACTTTTCCATCCAACTTGAGAGTTTTGCAGAGTATAGTAGTCTGGGCTGGAAATTGTTTTCATAGAGGACTTGAAGTACTCTGCTTCATGCTCGTCTTGCCTTCATGGTTTGTGAAAAATTCAGCCATAATTCTGATGGGTTTTCCTTTGAATGTGATCTGCTTCTTTTCTCTAGAGCATTTCAGTATATTATTCCTTAGCTGATTTTTCTGGGATCTTGACTATTATATGTCTCACTGTGTTTTTAATCAGGTTGAGGTTGCTTGGTGTTCTGTATGCTTTGGTTTCCTGGATGTCAGATTGTTTCCTCATATTTGGGAAGTTTTCTGCTAATACTGCTGCCCATATTCTTTTTATGTCATTTGTATTGACTCCTTCTTTCTCATAGATACCTATTAGTCTCACATTTTTCATCTTTGTATCATCTTGTGGTTGATGAATTATTTTGTCCTGCATCCTCATTGTTTTTAAGATATCTTTTCCTACCTTTTCACTATCTGCACCAGCATCTTCAAGATCTAGAACTCTGTCTTCACTTTCATTTAAATGGTTTTGCAAACTTGTGATTGAGATTTTAAGTTTCTCTATATATCTTTGACTCTACTTCATGAGATCTATTTCTTTTCTGTATTGCTCATTCAAGGAATCCGTCATTTTTCTAATCTCCTCAATTTTTTATCCATGTCTCCTTTAGAAGCACTTATGAGTTCTTTTACTGCAGTGTTTTTTTCAGATTGGGTTTCATCCCTATGTTTCTGTAGTTGATTCTTTACTTCAGACGCTATGAGTTCTGAGAATTCTTTTTTTATTTCAGAAAAGAATTGCTCTCTGAGTTCCTCTATAACTTTCTGCTGTTGCTTATTTACTATCAATGCTATTAATTTATACATTTGTGCTGAGCTAGTAGAAAAGAATTCCTCTCTGAGTTCCTCTGTAACTTTCTATTGTTGCTTATTTACTATTGACACTATTAATTCATACATTTGAGCTGAGCTAGTGTCCTCTGCACTTGTTCTGGTTGGGCATTGGGTTTCCTCCATATGTTTCTGCATTTGATTCTTTACTGCAGATACTATTAATTCAGGGATTTCTTTTTTGATTTCCAATCTGAATTCCTCTATACCTTTCTGTAGTATTTTCTATATTTCAGAAGCTGTCGATTCATTGATTTCAGCTGTGTAATTTCCAATTTGGTCTGTGTTAGTGTCCTCTGCACTTGTTATGGGTGGGCTTGGGGTCTGAGATTGCATTTTGCTCCTTCTCATTGTCATTTTGTGTAGCACTGTCTTCTGACCTTTGTTGTAAATCATTGGTTCAGTTATAACCTTAGCACCTACTGAAATACAGGTGCAAATCTAAATGTTTGGATTTATCCAGCTGTGCCTGGCTTGGGTCTGCCTGCTGTGCTCAGCTACTTCCTGCTGCAACCCTTTGGAGTGAACCTGTTTTTCCCATATGGCAAGATGTTCTGCTTTTGGACTAGGTGGGTGGTTCTGTCCCCCACTCTGTCTGCAGGGACTGCAGCTGCAGGATTTCACCCCAGTCCTGTATGCCAGGCTTGGGCTGAGTCTGAATGTGACAAAGTATAGTAGTTGAGAGAGGGAGCCCTCCCACACACTCACTGGGCCTTGGATTTGACTATATCTGGGGGTCCCCAGGACGTGGCAGAAAATCTCACTGGGAGGGCTGGGTGGAGGGTGGTGCTCCCCAGTGGTTTTTGGTTCCCAAGGGGGTGGAAGAATGTCCCACCCATGCTGTGCCTTGGCTTGGTCTGGCTGTTCCCGTGGGCGCAAGGTAGCAGGAAGTTCTCCCACACACTCACTGGGGCCTGGGCTAGGACTGGATCTGTAGTCTTTATTTTAACTTCACTACTGACGTGTTTTGAAATTTTCTCATTGCTACTCTTTCTCAAAAATTATTAAAATATAAGAAATAGATGATTATAGCTTTTAAAACAATAAAAAATAAATAAAGTTTATCTAAGACTAAGGTAATGGATCTTAGGACAACTTTAAATTGGCCCTGAAGATTGATGTGTTAAAGACTTAAGTCTCCAGGGCCAGAGAGATGGCTCAGTAGACTAAGTGCCTCCCTGGCAAGTGCAAGGGCCTGAGTTCAATGCCCAGTTCTGGAAAAAAAGGACTTAGTCTCCAATTAGTGGTATTAGGAGTTAGTGGAACCTTTAGATTCAGAGCCTAGTAATATGTCTTAGTTCACTTAGGGTGTGGATTAGGAGAATATTTCAGGACCTCAGCCCCTTTCTATCTCTTTTTCTGCTCCTCACGTACCGCAAGGTAAGCAGCTTGGCTCCAGCATGAGCTTCCTGTCATAGACCCACCACAGTTCTAGAAGTTAAGGTTTCAGCTAATCATGGACTGAAACATCTAAAACTGTGAGCCAAATAAGTTTTCTCTTTTTTAGTTGTTGACCATAGTTTGCATTTTATCATAGTGCCAAGAAACTAACGCACAATTTAAATAAATGTTCATAAAAACTTTATATGTGTGTATTGCTTAAAGCTTCAAGTTAGTTTTGAAATATGAAAGTGTATGTGAGTATCATAAAACAGTGTAAGTTTCTGAAATTTGTGGAAAGAAAGTTGAAGACATTGAATAGATAGACTCCAAGTCTCAAAGTGATAGGCAGAATAAAAACATATGAACAGGCATTATTGAAAATAACCACGGTTTTTCAAAAATGATGATCAGAGATGTAGAATTAAACAAAATACAGGGTGCATTTATAATCAGCAGTTTTCTTACCTTATAGGGGAACATCTAGTTTCTACCGCAAAGTCATATTCCTCACTTAGAAGTTGTGAAGTACAATGGAGGAAGCATTCTTGACTATGATTGAAGAGATTTAGGGAACTATTTAAACTCTCATTCCCTACTTGTGCAACACTGGGGAAGTGCTTTGCCTCCTTACTAACCTTTTAGTATTGTCATCCCAAAAGACATAAATAGTAAAATATCATTGCACTTTGCACTCTCATTACTCTATTTTTGAAGATGACCCTCTTTATTTTTTTCTAAATGAAAGTAGTTAAAACTGTACAATTTGGCTACATTAATAATCCTTTCATGGATGATTGTTCTTTTATGGCTTCCAAGAATAGGAAAAGGTTTGGTAATGTTTAGAGTACCCAGGTGTGAGCATAAATGATTCTCTCTCTCTCTCTCTCTCTCTCTCTCTCTCTCTCTCTTTCTTTCTCTCTCTCTCTCTCTCTCTCAGTGGAACCAGGATTGAACTCAGGCCCTTGCTTGCCAGGCAAGCACTTATTCTACTGAGCTATCTCCCCAGGCCCATGATTCTCTCTTCTAATTTCTTGCTACTTTTCCCTAAATCATTTGAGTCTATATTACTCTCTGTCCCTAACTACAATAAACTGAGCTTGCTAAATACACTGTGATGAATGTGTGTACATTGACAAGCCTATGAATCCTTGAATAAAGCTACTTATATTTTTATTTTCTTATTTAATGATGGCATTAGAAGAAGTTACTATAGAGCCGCCCAAATAGCTCAGTGAATTAAAGTGACTGCAAGCTGGTGCAAGGGCCAGGAGTTCAATCCCTGGGCCTGCCATACCAGCCCTTCTCCCAGGGCACGCTGCAACAGAAATTGAGTCTGGGCTTGGTGGTGAGTGCCTGTAATCCCAGCTGTTCTGAGGCTGTAAACAGGAGGATCACTAAAAGTCATATCTAGTAGTGAGACCCTGAACACTCTGTAGAACCTTCCCTAAAATACAAGAAGAAAGAAAGAGAAAAAAGAAAGAAAGAAGAAAGAAAGAAAGAAAGAAAGAAAGAAAGAAAGAAAGAAAGAAAGAGCATGATGTAATATGTACATGTAACAGTCCAAAGATAGTAGTAATCCACATAAACTGCAAACATGTATAAATAAAATAAAAATTTTAAAAAGCTGAATAGATCTTCATATTCTGAACATTTCAAATAAAATGGCAAATGTATCTTGCTTCACTTGGCAAAATATTTTCAAAGTTCATCCATGTTGTTTCATGCATTAATATTTCCTTGTTATTATTACTGGATATTCCATCCAATGCATATATCACTTTCAGTTTATCTGAACATTAATGTATGGTCATTTTTGTTTCCACGTTATGGATGTTTTGAATAATGTCATGTTCATTTGTTCACAAAGTATTTGGCCATTTTTTCATTGCTTTCTGGTTTATCTGTAGAAGGGTATTTATTGAGTTATATGATAAATTTATGCTTAATGTTTTGAGAGGCCAAAAATCTTTACCATAGCAACTACACCATAATTCATTCATAAAAGAGCTTTCTTATTTCTCTGCAACTTAATGGCACTTGATATTTTCCATATTTTTATTATAAGGATAGCATTGGGTTTGAAGTGACATTGCATTCTAGCTTTGATTTCCTTTTCTCTAGTGAATACTGCTAGCAAGTGTTTTAGCTTACTTTCTCTTCTCTGAGATACTCTATCCCACATCCACAGTTTAAAGGAGAAAGTATTTATATTGGCTTATAGTTACAGTCCCAGGTCAGGTAGCTCCAAGGCAGAAATGGAATGATGGAAGAGCCTAGGCAGAGAAAATTCACTAGTATCAAAAAAAAAAAGAATATGAAATGAGGACCTGGAGAGAAAGATATGCGCTTTCATATCATACCAGTAACCAGCCTTTCAGGTCTGCCAAAATCTTGGTGGAAGCCTTCATGAACTCATAACTCTTCTATTCAGTAAGCATGTAAAATCAGCCCTATGTGGGTAATTCTGAAGTCTGCTGTCAGCTCAAGAAGTAGCTGGAACAACCCATGGATCATGGCTGTAGAGAACTTTGTGTGCCTGATGACTATGCATTGTGAATAAGATTCTTTGGAAACCAATTCCTTAGGTAGCCCTGCTTGAGCAGGAGATGCAAAAGGCTTTTTTTAAGTGATAGCTTTTGAGTTTTGTGGCACTGATCATGAAAATGATGGTGCCATGCTGATTCCTGAGAATCTTCCAGGTATCTTTCCTAATGTCATGATGAAAAATACTTGGACTTCTAATTGATCTTAATCTTTTTATAAACCAAAGTCTATACTCCCTATATTACAAATAATTTCTTCCAGGTAAAACTGTAAATCTGGCTAAGAATATTACTCATCCTACCGTCTAAACATTAGGCTGACTTGAATTTTTCAGTTCCAGTTAATGCGCTAACATAATCTGAAACTCTTGCAAAGTTTCAGGACATAAGCAAAATGTAAACAAATTTTCTGCCATAGTATAACATATAAAGTTTTTGTTTTAACAACAGTCCTTATTCACAGCTGAAACCACCTGAGCCTGAAATTTATGGTTTATTTAGAATTCTGGTCTTCTGAGTTTTGACTGAACTCTCCATGATGTTAATCTTAGAGTAATTCTAGGGTTTCTCTAACTAGTATTTCAAAACCTTTCCAAATTTATTCCACAAGCCACTTCTATAGGCTTCTGAATCACATGGTCAGGTAGGCACAGCAACAATCCCATGAAATCTATCTTAGCAACTCACAACTTCTCATCACTGAGATACAGTACCTTTCACTCACAACTTAAATGAAGGTTTATTTTGATATATGTTATAGACCTTGGTTGGCTTGCTCTAATCAGAAATTGCATCATTGAAGGACCTAGGTAGAGAAAAGTCACTCACAAAATCATAACTAACAGGAATCAGAGGGTGAAATGAAGAGCTGAAGATGAAGATATACTCTTCTAATTCACACATCCAGTGAGCTATCTTTCACCAAGCCCTCTTTCCCCTCTTCACACTCAGCCATTGTATTCACCAGTGAATGGATCCAGTAATAACTACATTACATCCCAGATCCAATCCCCTTATAAAAGAACAACCTTGGAGTACATGAGAATTTGGAGGATCATATTTTAAACCAGAGTAGTCAGCATCTTCTCAAGTGACTATTGGTTATTTTTGCATCATATTTTGAGAAATAACTATGCAAGATGTCTATTTTTTCTAGTACTAGACACTGAACTCGGAATTTTTGCACTGACTGATCTACATTACCAGGCCTTTTTCAAATTTAGTTTTATATTTTTATGTCTATAATCCATTTATTTCTCTATGTATATAAAGCATAGATAATATGCAATGTTAATCTATAGTCTCAGCACTTTGTTTTACTAAGACAGGAGAATTGCCGGTTCAAGCCCAGCCAGGGAAATTCAGTGACTGAAAGTCCATATAAAACTAAGTATATACTGAGATTATAGACTTACACCCATGCTTGACTTTTCCATTTCTAGAATTGTACTGTTAATCTCTTAGTCATTAGCCTATATGAATTTGTTATATATTCTGAATATATTCTGACCTTTATCAGACATATAACTTGCAAATATTTTCTGCCAATCTTTTGGTTGTCTTTTCATATTCTTTGTCATGTGTTTCAATGACAAGGTTTTTTTTGTTTGTTTGTTTTTGTTTCTTTTGTGAAACTGGGTATTGAACTCGGGCCCTTGTGCTTGCCAGGGAAGCATTATTTTACTGAGCTAGCTCAACGGCCCCTGAACAACTACTTTTAATTTATGATTTTTATGACATTTGTAGCCTTGGTGTTAAATCTTGGAAATCTTTGTCATACTCAAAGACATGAAGATTTATCACTATGACTTCTAAGCATTTTCTAGCTTTGGCCCTTACATTTGGGTTTTTACCAATTTTGAATTAAATTTTCTATATGGTGTGAAACAATCACATGCTTATATTTTTAGCTGTTTCAGCACATTCTTTAAGACTCTGTTTTCTCCATTGAATAATCTTGGTACACTTGTGTAAAATGTCAGTTAATTATATTTCTATAAGGTCAATTATGGTCCCTTAACACTCTTCCATTTATTTAAGCATTTCTTCTTATGGTAGTTCTATACAATACTGACTGATTATTCCATTTATAGTAAGCATGGATCTTGAGAATTTGAATCCCCAACTTTATTCTGTTTTTCAATTTCTATGTACTATTTTTTGTTTCTTGAAATACCTATTCAGATGAGCCTGTGCATTGTGTGTTTCTGGAGAAGAGACAGAGACAGAGAGACAGAGAGAGAGACAGAGAGAGAAAGAGAGAGAGAGACAGAGAGAGAGACAGAGAGAGAGAGAGACAGAGAGAGAGACAGAGAGAGACAGAGAAAAACAGAGACACAGAGAGAGACAGAGACAGACAGAGACAGACAGAGAGAGACAGAGACAGACAGAGAGAGACAGAGACAGACAGAGAGAGACAGAGAGACAGAGAGACAGAGAGACAGAGAGACAGAGACAGAGATCGACAGAGAGACAGAGACAGAGACAGACAGAATGAGTAAGAGTGACGACAGACAGAATGAGTAAGAGTGATAGACATACAGACAGACAGGATAGACAGAAACAGACAGATACAGAAGGAGATTTTTTCAGGAGAATTGCATTGAATCTGTAGATCAATTCAGTAACAAATGCTATATTAGTGATATTACATCTTATCGTGCAGTGAACACCCCATCTTTCTTTTACTTATTTTTGTTTGATTTATTTGTGCAATCTTTTACAGTGTCAGTGTAAAAATCTCACATCTCTTTGTTATATTTATTCTAAATATTGCATCACAGTTTAGCACTTTTGAGCAACAAGTACATCACAAAACTTTCTGGTTTCCTCCCCCCTCTATTTAGCATGAAATCAATTTAAGGCATCAAGGTAGTATGACTCAATATCCAATTTTGGACAGAATACACTGTTTGAAGTGTTACATGGATAGCTGAATTTCTAGTTCAATCATTTAGATAATACAGTAAGATTCAGTATTCGAAGTAGTCCACATGGTGCACTTCAGTAGAAGGTATTCCTATGGAGAAGAGTTTAAATAAGATCAACATTCTCATATTCAAAATATCCAAGATAAAATTTTAAAATCTTTTATCACATCCTAAGCAGAAAAGCCACAACTTGACTGACAAAAGACAATAAAATTGTGCCTAAATTATGAAGAGATGTTGAAATAATATAAAGATTTAGATGAAACCATAAAAACATAAAAAAGCAATAATATTGCTCATTATATTTATATTTGATTCTTACAATGAAATACAATACAGCAATAAAACAGAATAACTGATAAATTCTACATGGATGAATCTCATAGATAATATCTAACGAAATATTGACACAATTTGTACACAGAAGACTACATTGTGCTTGATTCTACTAATAAGAAATTTTAAATCAAACAAAACTATCTGAGCCAAAAGATTGTTGGCTCAGAAAGGGAGGCTATTGATAGGAAAGGTACAAAATATAAGTCAACGATAGTAAGAAGTCCTCTTTTTCCTTAACTCTGGTGTCAGTATAATAATGTAGAGAGAGTTGAACTTTCACTTCTGCTTAGCAGGAACAAGAGTGAATAAGGACAACAAATGCAAAGTTGGCTGGCAATTGTTTTCTCCTTCCTATATTGACAGGGACTTGTTAAAGTTGAAATCTAAAATACCCCCAAGACATCTCGAGTCTTCAGAATTAGTGCTTTCTGAAAGTGATTGGATAACAAGAACTCTAATTTCCACAGTGGACTAATTCATTGTTTGAACCATAACATCATGGCATTATTAAGAGTTAATGCAAATTTAGGAGGTGAGATCTAGTTGAAGAGAGTAGATCCTGAGAACATGACCATGAGGACCATACCTTATCTTAGCCCCTTTGTTTCTGGCTTTCACAGCCTCTGTGCTTCTGGCTTCCATAAGGTGAGCACCCTTCTTCTGACATTCCCTTCTACTACAGTTTTTCTACCTCGGAGTCATTCAAACATAAACTACAACATGTGAAACAATGCATCAAAATTATATCTTTCCTGCTTTAAATTGGTATTCTCAGATATTTTTCATAGCAAAAAAACCCTTGAAAAACAGGGCTAGTGTGGAAACTAATCTCTATGCTTCCCATCTGCAAAAAGTAGTATGTGTCAGTGCCATTCTTTTTCCTAGGTAGTTTTGCTGGTTATTACTCATATCTAGATGCCCCCTCAAAGCCTCATGTGCTCACAGATAGAGGCCTTTGGAGGTAACTGGATCATGAGTGGTGAAATTATATTTTCCCACTGATCAGTTTACAGGTGGCTATGGTGTCACCAAGTAAAGCCAAGTAAGAAGAAGTAGGCCACTGAGCATATAGTCTGGAAGAAATATATCTCTCATACTCCCTTGATGCTCTATGCTTCTGCCTATCTGCTATGACATGACCTCTTTCTCCTCTGTTAAGACCATCTGCCATGCCACTCTGCCTTGGAGTCAGCTGATTATTGACTGAAAACTGCACAGACTGAGCAAAAATAGATATTTCCTCCTTTAAATTGTGGATGTCTTGATTTTTATACCACCAATGAGGAAGTAATAAAGAACTGCTGAATTAAAGAGAAAAACTATACATATCTCCTATGCCTTATGCTAAACCTCAATAAAAGGACGAGTCATCTATGACAAACCAACAGCCAACATTATACCAACTGGACAAAAAAATGACAGCTTCCACTTTAAAATCAGGAAAAAAACAAGGATCACTAATGTCTCCACTCTTATTCAATATAGTTCTGAAAACATTATCCAGAGAAATTAGATAAGAGAGGGAAATAAAAGGAATAAGGATTGGAAAGGAAGAAGTGGAATTATCATTATTCACACACGATATGATACTCTACATAGAAAATCACTAAAACTCTACCAAAAGACTTATAGATTTAATAAGAAAATTCAGTAGCATAGTAGAATAAAAGGCAACACTCAGAAAATTAATAGCATATCTGTACAAAAACAACAAACACACTGAGAGAGAATTCAAGGAAACCACACTTTTCACAATAATATTTGAAAAATACTTAGGGATTGATTTAGCAAAGGAAATAAAATGTATATACAGAAAAATTACAGTACTCTAAAAAAAAACATCAAAGAGGGTTTCAGGAGACAGAAGGTAGCTGGGGATATAGATCAGTGGTACAAGTGACTGCCTGGCAAGGGCAAGGTTCTGAATGTGAGTTTCAGTACAGAGAGAGAGAGAGAGAGAGAGAGAGGGAGAGAGAGAGAGAGAGGAAGAGGAGGAGGAGGCGAAGGCAAAGGAGAAGGAGAAGGAGAAGGAGGAGGAAAAGAAAAGAGAAAGGAAAGAAAAGAGAGAGAAAGAAAATAAACGAATATGGAAGATATTCCTTGCTCACGAGTAAGAAAAACAAACATTGTCAAAATGGCCATACTCACAAAATTTGTTATACAGGTTCAATGAAATCCTGATTAAAACGCCAATGCTACATTCTCACAGATCTAGAGAAAACATTCAGAAAATAAATCTGGAACCAGACTAGAACTAGAATTTCAGAAGAAATCCTGGGCAATAAAGGAAAGAGAGGAGCATCCCAATCCATGACTTGAAATTATACCACAAAGCTACTGGGATAAAGTCAACATGATATTCGAAACAGAAAACAGACCTGAGAATCAAGAGAACAGATTAGAAGATGCTGAAAAAGCTACAAACACACTCAAATACCTTATCTTTGACAAAAGGGCCCAACATGTTCACTGGAATACAGATAGCCTCTTTAATAAATGGTGCTGGAAAAATTAGCTTTCCACATGCCAAAGGCTAAAATTAGACCCATTTCTAACACCATATACTGATGACATTTAAAATGAATCACAGAATTAAATATTACAACAAAAACACTAAATCTCCTGGAGGAGAAAGTAAGTAGAAATCTTGAATACATAGGGGCAGGCAGAAAGTTCATGAACAAAAACCAAACTGCTTGGGAAATGCTTCAAGAAATAAACAACTGGGATATCATTTTTTGGAAAAGTGTCTTCATGTCAAAAGAAATTACCAGCAGAGTGAAGAAGAAAAGCCACAAATCGGGAAAAACTTTTAGCTGACTGTCCCTCAAACAAAGGACTTCTGGGGGCCAGGGAGATAGCTCAGTGGAATAAGCACTTCCCAGGCACACACAAGGGCCTGAGTTCAATCCTTGGTTCTGAAAAAAAAAAAGGACTTCTATTTTAAACATATAGAGTTTTTAAAAACCTCAGGTCCTTAAAATTCAAAGACCCAATGAAAAAATGAGATGAATACATACTTCTCAGATGAAGAAATACAAATGGAAAATACATATATGAAAAAATGTTCATCAGTAGTCATTCAGGAAATGCAAATTAAAATAACACTGAGATTCCATCTCACCCCAGAAGAATGGCTACCCTCAAGAAGTCAATCAATAACACATGCTAAAGGGGCTGTGGGGGAAAAAGAAACATTTCTCCACTGTTAATCAGTGTATAGACTTGGGCAACAACTGTGGAAATCAGTGTGAAGATTCTCCTAAAAACTACAATTAGAGGCTATATTTGACCCACCCATTCCCCTCTAAGGTATTTTTCAAGAACTGAAAACCTCATACCACAAAGATATATGTACACATATGTTTATAACCGCGCAATGTCATACCTAAATCTTGAAAATAACTCAAATACTCATCAACTGAGGAATGGAAAAAAGATGTGGTGTTTTTGTACAATAAAGAATTACTCGGCTATAAATAAAGATAAACATGAAGACTGGGCATGGTAGCTCACCTGTAATCCCAGCACTTGGGAGGCTGAAAACAGGAGAATCATTATAAGTCTGATCTATATAGTGAGACCCTGTAGACCCTGTCTTAATTACAGAAAAAAGAGATAAACTTGAAGCTTTTATAAGTAAATGGACACAACTAGAGACCATACTCATAAGTGATATAAATCAGACCTACATGTGTAAACATCATATTGATTTGCTAGTGTAGGAACCTGAAAGAATAAATAGGATTTGAATGGAACACTGGATACTGTGAAAGAAAAATAAACTGTTTAAATGAAGACAACTGGGTTGAGGGAGATGAAAAAGAATGAAAGAAGGAAATGAAAAATAAAAGTATATGTATATACATAGGATAGGTTGGATAATTATATTGTTGATGTCTGCTGGCCTATTGAAAGGAGCAGTTAATACTGAACTTTTTTTACATTTTAAATTTATTTTTAGAAAAATTTTATTGTGAAACAAATAGTAATGAGACAGTTTCAAAACTGATTAGTATGACAGTTTCAATAACAAATACATTGCATATTGTTATCCTAGTGGTTATTCATTGTACAAGATGAAGCCATGATATCCTGTCCACAAACACTATCAGAAAAAATCTTTTTATTCATTGAATTAAGAGAATGTATTTATATCCTATTTTGAATATACAAATACAAAATGGTAATTCATTTGTATCACCTTTTATTGTATAGTTTTGTCAGAGAATGATATTCCATTAAGATTCAAATCTTGTAGGTGCATGAATTAAAGAAAATATTCCAATACAGTCTAGTAGTCCACAATAGTAGCAGGTTACCTGTAGGAAGGCAATGTCAGAAGTTGTTGACTTGGGCCTTTTATAGCTCAGCATATTAATATGGTTTTACTTTTCATACTTTGTTTTTATACTTTTCAGCTGGTTGGTTAAGACAAAGATAAAGCAAGACCTATGTAACAAGAATTGTAGCTTTTGGATCTGATAAGGTCAGTTAAATCCCCTCAGGATTTATCCTGAGATCCTGCACCTCAGATTGTAGATTGTTTGTCAGTGTCAGCCATGTGGATGAGTCACGGCCATTGCTTGGTCAATGTGCTCTCTGTGAAAGCCTGAGAGAATGTTTTCTCTCCATGTGACTCTCCTTAGGCACACTCCACATCATCGATCACATTCCTCTGTGGCCTTATACTCTCCTTGATCAGCAAATTTGGGACACAACTGAGTTATATGATCTTACCATACAAGTTCTCATATATCCTGAGTCGTAATTGACCTTGAAAGGCTAGGGCAAAGTGTTGGCTTTCCTTGCAACTGTCTTTTTTCTCTAATTATTGGTCTACGAAATCAGGTTCTTATCCCTCCAGAAGAGAAGTTTACTATTATCCTACAACATATGCAGTTGGGGATAACCTAACTATCTGTCTGAATATAAAGATTTTAGGCATAACAAGGAACAGGTATTTTCCATCAAGTATTGATATGTTAAACTTTTTAAGTCCCTACAGAATATGAAGAAAAAAATTTAAAAAATAGAAATATATTTTTAAAATATGAATAAACAATTGCAGATTTTCACAAAGAAAATTATTTATTTTTAGGGTAAAGATATTTTTAATTTTTATATTTTCCATAATTTTATTGAGAAATAAATAGCAAGGAGACAGTTTCAAAGAAAATTGGTAGGATAGTTTCAATAATTAAAACATTGCATACAGTCTTCCTAGAGGTTATTTGTTGTACAAGATGCAGACATCATATCCTATTTACAGACACTATAAGAACAAATTCCCGTATACATTGAATTAATAGATGTACCTATATATCTATCCTAATGATCTTAAATACCCAGATACAAAATGGTAGTTCATCTGTATCTCCTTTTTTTGTTTAGTTCCTTCATTTAAATATTGTAGGTTTGTGAACTCAGAAAGATATTCCAAAGAGTCCAGTAGTCCATAATAGTATTGGGTCTGCCCTTGACCAGCAATGTCAGAAGTTTTTGACCTGAGTCCCTTGCACCTCAACATAGCAACGTGGCTTTATTCCTTATAATTCATTGTTATACTTTTCTGCTGGATGGATAAGACCAAGGTAAAGCAAGACATATGTAACAAGAATTGTACCTTTTGGATCTCATAAAGTCAGTCAAATCACCTCATGATTTATCCTGAGGGCCAGTACTTCAGATTGCAGATCCTTTGTCAGTGTCAGCCCTGTGATTGAGTCATGGCAATTGAATGAATAATTTACTATCTGTGAAAGCCTGAGAGAATGTTTTCTCTCCATGTGACTCTCCTTAGGCACACTCTATATCATTGATCACATTCCTCTGTGGCACCATAATCTCCTTGATCAGAAAATTTGGCACACAACTGAGTTACATGACATTAGAGTACAAGTTCTCATCTGTCCTGAGTCTTAATTGATCTTGGAAGTCTAGGGCCAAAATGTTGGCTTTTCTTGTGGCCCTCCTTCTCTCTAATTTTTGGGGTGCAAGCTTAAGTTGTTAACCCTCGAGAAGACAAGCTTATTTTTATTAACATACAACCTAGTCTGTTGAGCTTAACCTCACTATTTGTCTGAATATAAAACATTGTAGGCATAACATGGAACAGGTATTTTTCATCAAGTATTGGTGTGATAAACTTTAAATTCCTACAGAATATGACAAAAAAGTTAAAAATTAAAATATATCTAAAAAATTGGGAGGCTGGTGAGATGGCTCAGTGGTCTAAAGCGCCTACTTAGAACAAGCTTAGCAAAGCACAGGGACCACGGTTCAATCCCCCAGCACCAAATGCCAGCCCGCCCCGCCCCCTGGTGGGCTGAGCTGGCCACACACACACACGCACACACACACACACAGTAAAATTTTGAAAATAAAATAAAATTAAATTAAATTAAAAATTGGAATAAAGAATTATATATGTTTACACATAACACCAGAAATCTAACCATATATAGCATTCTAGGAGAACAGTGCCTCAACTCTCCTGTTTTTGTATCTGGCCTTCATTACCACCCCATTCCCCTTTATATATTCATCTACCCAAGAGACAGCATGGCAACAACTTGTATGTTATAACAAGCAGTGCATATTCAGAAGACCAGAATGAAGGGACTCCAAAAATGAACCTACTAGTACAAACTGCCATCTTCAGTGCACTTGCTTAGTTCACAGGTGTCAGTATATATAGTTAATCAGGGAAAGAATCCTTTCATTTAACTGCAACATTCGAAAATCTTCTGAAGACTCTCAGGATCATTGCCTTATGTATCTTCTACATATAGCTGTATGTCTTGCCTCTGTCATGTTTCTTAGCTCTTCTCCTTTCTCTCTCTTCATTGTCCATCCTCAAGTTCTTTTTTTCCTTTTCATTGTATTACACATTTCTATTTTTATTTCTTGTTTTGAGTTCTTATACTAGGGAAACCATACGATATTTACACATGTGTGTCTGGTTTATTTCACTTATTAGTATATATACAAGTGGCATCCACATAAATAAAAACGATTCCAGTTTATCATTCTTTACAGCTCAGTGATATGCCATTGCTTAAAAATATCACATCTTTTTTCATCCATTCCTCAGGTGATGTGCATTTTGGTTGACTCCAAGATTCGGTTATCACAAATTATGTTCCTATAAACATAGGCACACATGTATCACTATGATATGCTGTTTTCAGCTAATCCGGCAAAAATCCCAGAAGGGGAATAGCTGGTTTAAATGAGATTTCCAGTCCTACTTTTTTAAGCATTGATTTCCATAATGGCTGTACCAGTCTACATTCCTACCAGCAGTGGAGAAGGGTTCCTTTTTCCCCACAGCCTCTCCAACATTTGTTGTTGGTTGAATTTTTTATGATAGGCATTCTTTTTGGGGTTATATGATATCTCATTGTTGTCTTAGTTTGTATTTCTTGGATGGCTAGTGATGTGGAGCATTTGTTCACATATTTATTCGCTTCTATATTTCCACCTTCTAGGGGCCAGGGAGATGGCTCAGTAGGATAAGTGCTTGACTGGCAAACGCAAGGATCTGAGTTCAATCCCTGGTTCCACAAAAAAAAAGTATGAATAAAATAAAATGTATGATTATTTGGGGCTGGTGAGATGGCTCAGTGGTCTAAAGCACCTACTTAGAACAAGCTTAGCAAAGCACAGGGACCACAGTTCAATCCCCCAGCACCACATGTCATCCAGCCCTGCCCCCTGGTGGGCTGAGCTGGCCACACACACACACACACACACACACACACACACACACATAAATAAATAAATAAAAAATTTTTAAAAATGAATATATTTTCACCTTCTGAGAAGTTCATGTTCACCGCGGATGCCCTTTTCTGGACCGGGTCTTTAAATTTTGGGGCATTAGTGGTGTTTTTTTAGTTCTTTATAAATTCTAAAGAGTAGATCTTTGTCTGAGTACTTATTTGTCATGACTTTTTTCCAAATTTGTGGATTGTCTTTTCTCTTTGTTGATAATTACTTTGACATGCAAAAACTTCTTAATAAGAGGAGGTCCCAGTTGTTAATTTCTTCAAGTGTTATCCGTACATTTTGATTTTTGTTCATAGACTGTTTGCCTACCCCTATGTCTTCAAGAGTTCCTCCTACTTTCTCTTCCAGGAGACTTAGTGTTTCTGTTTTACTGTTTAGATATTTAACCCATTTTTACTTTAGCTTAGTGCATGGTGATAAACCTGGATCAAGTCCTAGTTGTCAGAATTTACAGAACCAGTTTTTCCAGCACCATTTGTTAAAGAGGCTTTCTTTCTTTCACTGACTATGTTTAGCCCCTTTGTCAGCGATAAGGTGGCTAAGTGTGTTTGTAGAGGCTTGAGGGTCTTCTAATCTATTCCACTGATACTCAGGTTTATTTCATTGGGAGTAATATTCTGATTTTATCACAGTAGCATTGTAGTATAATTTCAAGTCAAGAATCGTAATGCCTCCTGCTTTTTCTTTGTTGCCCAGGATTGCCTTTGATGCTCTAGGTCGTTTGTAGTTTGAAGTAAATTTTAGAAATGATTTCTCTAGGTCTGTGAGGTAAGTAGTTGGCAGCTTGATTGGGATTGCATTAAATCTGTACAGCAATTTTGGGAGTAGGGCTATCTTCACAATGTTGGTTCTTAGATCCAGGAGCATAGAATATCTTTTGATTTTCTGAAGTCCTCTACAATCTCTTTTTTAAGAGTACTGTAATTTTCCTTTAAAGATCTTTGACTTCTTTAGTTCATTAAATTCCAAGGTATTTCATTTTCCTCAGTGCTATTGTAAAAGGTATTGTTTCTATAATTTCCCTCTTAGGGTGTTTGTGATCTGTGTAGAGGAATGCTATTGATTTTTGGGTATTGACTTATATCCTGCTATGCTACTGAATTTCTGTATTAATTCTAGTAGCTTCTTATTGGAGTTTTTGGGTCTTCCAAGTAAGGTATCACATCATCTGCCAATAGCAATAATTCAACTTCTTCTTTACCTATTCTTATTCATTTTATTTCTTTCTCTTGTCTAATGGCTCTAGCTAATGATTCCAAAACTATATTGAATAAGAGTGGTGATAGAGGACATCCTTGTCTTCTACCAGATCTAACAGTAAAAGATTTCAGTTTTTCCCCATTTAGAATTTTGTTAGCCATAGAGTTTTCATAAGTGACTTTTATCAGATTGAAGCAGAGGTCATTTATTCCAATTTTCTTAGGACTTTGGAGATGAATGAGTTTTAGACTTTATCAAAAGCCTTTTGTGCAACAACTGAGATGATCATGTGATTTTTACTTTTCATTTGATTGATATAATGTGTTACATTTACAGATTTTCAAATATTGAACCATCCTTGAGTCCCTGGGATGAATTGTTCCTGGTCATGGTGTATGATCTTGATCATTTGCTGTATTCTATTTGGTAGGATTTATTGAGGATTTTTGCATGTATGCTCATGAGGGAGATTGGCCTGTATTACTCTTTTTCCTTTGCATTTTACCCTGGCTTTTGTATCAGTATAATACTTGCCTATATGAAGACTTTGGCAGGATTACTTCCTTTTCAATTTTATTGAAGAGGCTGAAGAGTATAGAGACGATATGTTCTGTAAATTTCTTGTAGAATTCAGCTGTGAATCCATCTGGACCTGTACTTTTCTTTGTAGGTAGGTTTTTGCTACATCTCAGGTTTCACTGAAAGTTATTGGGCTATTGAGAGTGGTTACATCTTCTTAATAAGCTTTGGTAATTTGTACCTTTCTGCCATGTTCTGGGGACTGGAAGATCCAGTCTTAGACCAGGCCTAGTGAGTCTGTGGGAGAGCTTCCTCTTCCCTCTACTACAATTTGACCCTTCAGACTCATCTCAGGCCTGGCATACAGGCCTGGGGTGAAACAGTGCAGTTGCAGTCTCTGCAGAGAGAGTAGGGAACAGAACCAACCGGCCAGTCCAGGAGCAGAACATATTGCCAGAGAGGCACAACATGTTCACTCCCAAGGGCTGCAGGAGGGAGGAGTTGAGCACCCCAGCCAGATACATGCAAGGCACAGCTGGACAAATCCAAACTTTCTATGTCAGCACCTGAATTTCAGTAGGTGCTAAGGTTATAATTGCACCAAAGCTCTTCAACAAAGGTAAGAAGACCGTGCTACACAAAATGAAAGGAGAAGAAGCAAAATGTAATCTCACTCCCCAAGCTCACCCATAACAATTACAGAGCACACTAGCACAGACCAAGTTGGAAATCATGCAGCTGAAATCAATGAATCAACAGCTTCTGAACTAAAGAGATAATTGCAGAAATATATAGAGGAACTCAGATTGTAAAAAAAAATTCAGTGAATTAATAGCATCTGCAGTAAAGAATCAAATGCAGAAACATATGGAGGACAACCAATACTCACCCAGAACAAGTGCATAGGACACTAGCTCAGCTGAAATGTGTGAATTAATAGCTTCCATAGTAAATAAGCAACAGCAGAAAGTTATAGAGGAACTCAGAGTGGAATTTTTTCTCAAATAAAAAATGAATTCTCTGAACTCATAGCATCTGAAGTAAAGAATCAACTACAGAAACATAGGGAGGAAACCCATTCTGATAAAAACACTACTTAAAGAATTAATAACTGCTTCAAAAGAAGACATTGATAAAAAAAATAGAGGAGATTAGAAAAATGATGGATTCCTTGAATGAGCAATAGAGGAAAGGAATGAATCGCATGAAGCAAAGTAAAATAGATATACAGGAACTTAAAATCTCAATCAAAAGCTTGCAAAACCTTTTGAGTGAAAGTGAAGAGAGAGTTTCAAATCTTGAAGATGCTGCTGCAGTTAGTGAAAAGGGAGGAAAGATCTCTTAAAAACAACTAGGATGCAGGAAAAAATAATTTCATCACTTGCAAGACTAGGCAAAGATGAACAATGTGAGACTAATAAGCATCAATAATAAAGAAAGATTCAATTCAAGTAACATTAAAAAGTATGGGCAAAAGTAATAGAAGAAAACTTTCCAAATGTTTGAAAACAGTCTGACATTCACATAAACAAAGCATATAGAATGCCAAGTAACCTCAACACAATTAAAAACACAACGAGATATATAATAGTAAAGATTCCCAAAATTCAGCACAAATATAATATACTGAAAGGTGCTAGAGAAAAGAAGATCATATTCAAAGGAAAACCCATCAGAATTATGGCTGAATTCTATTCACAAACCACGAAGGCAAGAAGGGCATGGAGCAGAGTACTTCAAGTCCTCTATGAAAAAAAATTCCAGCCCAGACTACTATTCCCTGAAAAACTTTCTTTCAAGTTTTCTGGAGAAGGGAAATACTTCCATAACAAAAAAGAACTAAAGAATTTCATAATGACAAATCCAAGTGCACACAGGCTCCTGAAAGATGTTCTAGAGAGGGACCAATTTGATCAGAACTCCAAGAATCAGATCAGAAGCAAGTAAGTAAATCGGGCAAAAAATTAAACACAGGAGAAAAAGGAGTGAACAACAGCAAATAAATAATATGTCAATTGCAATTCAATACATCTCAATTATAACCATCAATGTAAATGGTTTCAATTCACCAATTTAGAGAAATAGACTGGCACAGTGGATTAGGAAACAAAATCTAACAATATTCTGTATACAAGAAACACGTTTAACTCATAAAGACATTCATAGGCTGAAAGTCAAAGGATGGAACACAATACTACATGCCCCAGCACCTCAGAAAAAAGCAGGGGTAGCAATTCTATTCTCAGACAGTCTCAACTTCAAGCCAACAATGATTAAGCGAAATAAAGAAGGCCACTATATACTGGTTAGGGGAAAAACTCAAGACGAAGAGGTAACACTCATAAATATGTATGCACCAAACACAGAAGCACCCAACTATATAAAGCAAATCTTAATGGACATGAAAAGTCTAATATCCAAGACCACAATTTTAATAGGAGAACTTAAATCACCCTTATCCCAAAAAGATAGGTAAACTAGACAAAAAGTTAGTGAAGAAATAACAGAACTAAACTAGAGCTTGAAAAAATGGGCTTAGTGGATATATACAGAGTGTTCCACCAAACCCAGCTGAATTCACATTTTTGTCAGCTGCATATGGATCATTTTCTAAAATAAACCACATACTGGTCCATAGGTCATGCTTAAGTATATGCAAGAAAACAGAAATTATCCCATGCGTATTATCTGACCACAGTACAAAGCAACTGGAAAGAAATGAAAAAATACACCAGAAAAAAATCCCTAAACACATGGAAAGTAAAGAACACCGTACTCAGCAACAAATGAGTCACAGATGAAATTACACAAGAAATCTAACAAAATCTAAAATTCAATGAAAATTCAAGCACAACTTATCAGAATTCATTTGATAGGATGAAAGCAGTTCTCAGAGGGAAGTTCAAAGCTGTGAAATTACACATTAGGAAAACATAATGGGAACAAATAAACACCCTAATGCTGCACCTCCAACAAATAGAAAAGGAAGAGCAAACCAAACGCAGAGCCCAAAGATGGGAAGAAATCATAAAGGTTAGAGCAGAAATTAATTCAATTGAGACGAACAAAACAATTTACAGAATTAAAAAATCAAAAAGCTGGTTCTTTGAAAGATTAAATAAAGATGATAAGCCCCTAGCTAACCTCATCAAAATGAGGAAAGAAAAAAATTCAAATACAAGCATTAAGGAATGAAAAGGGTGTAATTACCATAGATCCAGTTGAAATTCAGAAGATTATCAATAGCTACTTTGAGAATCTTTACTCTCACAAGTTAGAAGGCATAGACGAAATGGACAGATTCCTAGAAAGGTACCGATTTCCAAAACTGAATCGAAAATATATAACCAGTCTCAATCGCCAAATAACACCCAATGAAATACGGAATGTAATAAAAAAAAAACCTAACAACAAATAAAACTCCAGGTCTGGATGGATTCAAAGATGAATTTTACAAGAAATTTAGAGAAGATATACTCCCTAAACTCCTTAAAGTCTTCAGTGCAATTGAAAAGGAAGCAATTCTCCCAAATTCATTCCTGGAGGCAAGTATTATACTGATACCAAAACCAGGGAAAGATGAAACTAAGAAAGAGAACTACAGGCCAATCTCCCTCATGAACATACATGCAAAAATCCTCAACAAAATCCTAGGAAATAGAATATAGCAAATCATCAAGAAGACCATACACCATGATCAGGTAGGATTCATCCCAGGGATGCAATGACGGTTCATTATTCAAAAATCTATAAATGTAATACACTATATCAATCGAGTGAAAACTAAAAACCACATGATCATCTCCATTGATGCAGAAAAGACTTTTGACAAAGTCCAACATTCATTCATGTTGAAAGTCCTACAGAAAATTGGAACCGGTGGCCTCTACTTCAATCTGGTAAAGGCCATTTATGAAAACCCTATGGATAACATAATTCTAAATGGGAAAAAAATTAAATCTTTTACTCTTAGATCTGGTATAGGTCAGGGATGTCCTGTATCACCACTTTTATTCATTATAATTCTGGAATCATTAGCTAGAGCCATTAGATAAGAGAAAGAAATAAAATGAATAAGAATAGGTAAAGAAGAACTTAAAGTATCGTTTTTGGCAGATGACATGATACTTTACTTGGAAAACTCAAAAAAAAAAAATCCACCAAGAAGCTACTAGAATTAATGCAGAAATTCGGTAGCATAGGAGGATACAAAGTCAATACCCAAAAGTCAATAGCATTTCTCTACGCATATCACAAATACCCTAAGAGAGAAATTATAGAAACAATATATTTTACAATAGCACTGAGGAAAATGAAATACCTTGGAATTAATCTAACTAAAGAAGTCAAAAATCTTTTAAAGGAAAATTACAGTACTCTGAAAAAAGAGATCGTAGAAGATTTCAGAAAATGGAAATATATTCTATTCTAGATAGGAAGAACCAGCATTTTGAAGATGGCCATGCTCGCGAAATTACTCTACAGTTCTAATGCAACCCCTATGAACCTACCACCAACATACCTCACAGACCTAGAGAAACCGTTCCTAAAATTTATTTGAACCACAAAAGACCTACAATAACAAAGGCAATCCTGGGCAACAAGTCAGGAGGCATTAAAATTTCTGACTTAAAATTATATTACAAGGCTACTGTGCTAAAATCAGCATGGTACTGGCAAGAAAATAGACCTGAGGATCAATGGAATAGATTAGAAGACATCGAAGCCCCTACAAACACACTCAGTCACCTAATCTTCTACAAATAGGCCAACATGCTTACTGGAAGAAAGATAGGCTCTTTTAGAAAGGGTGCTGGAAACCTGGCTCTCTACATGCTGAAAATTAAAACTTGACCCAGGCCTTTCACCATGCATTAAGCTAAAATCATAATGGGTTAAAGATCTAAACATTAAAACAGAAACACTAAATCTCCTGGAAGAGAAAGTAGGAGGAAATCTTGAAGATATAGGTGTAGGCAAAGTGTTCATGAACAAAAATCAAATAGCACATAAAACACCTAAAAGAATTAAAAACCGGGACCTGCTCTTATTGAGAAGTTTTTGCATGTCAAAAGAAATTGAAAGAGTTGTCCGTGAAAAGACAACTCACAAACTTGGAAAATTTGCTGACAAACAAGTGCTCAGACAAAGGTCTACTCTCTAGAATTTATAAAGAAGAAAAAACACGAGAGAACCAAAATTTAAAGACCCAGTCCAGAAATGGGCATCTGAAATGAACAAAGACTTCACAGAGGATGAAATTAAAAAAGGGAATAAATACATGAAAAAATGCTCCACATCACTAACAATCTGTGAAATACCCATTAAGACAACATTGCGATATCATCTCTCCCCAGAAAGAATGGTTATCATAAACATATCAACTAATAACAAATGTTGGAGAGAATGTGGTGATAAAGTAACCCTTCTACACTGCTGGTGGGAATGTAGACAGGTGCAACCATTGTGGAAATCCGTGTGAAGACTCCTTAGAAAACTAGGACTGGAAATCCCATGTAAACCAGCTATTTCTCTACTGGGAATTGTCCCAGAGGTTCTGAAATAATCATGTCATAGGGATATATGTGTGCCTATGTTTATAGCAGTACAATCTGTGACAGAAAAATCTTAAAAATGACCAAAATGCCCATCACCTGAGAAATGGATGGAAAAGATGTAGTATTTTTATACAATGGAATATAACTCAGCTATTAAGAATGATAAACTCAGCACCTTTATGTTTAACTGGATACCACTTGAAGATATACTCATAAGTGAAATAAACCAGACACATATGTGTAAATACCATATAGTTTCCCTAGTATAAGAACTCAAAAGAAGAAATACAAATAGAAAAGTATAATACAACTAAAAGCAAAGGAAGAACTTGAGAACTGAATAATTAAGAGAGAGAAAGGAGAAGAGCTAGGAAACATGACAGTGGCAAGGGATACATTTATGTGTAGAAGATGGGTAAGGCAATGATCCTGAGAATCTTCAGAATATTTTTGAATCTAGCAGTTAATTGGAAGGATTCTCATCCTGACTAACTACATATACTGATACCTGTGAACTAAGCAACTGCACTGAAATGGCAATTTGTAATAGTAGGTTCATGCTTGATGGGCCTGTCATTCTGGTCTTCTGAATACGGGCTACTTGTCATGACATGACAGTTTCTACTGTGCTGTGTCTTGGGTAGATGATTGTTCCAAAATAGGATTGTGAGTGAAGGCAGGAGACAGCAAAAGAATGTTGTGGGATTGTCCTTCTACAAGGTTGTATATGGTTAGATTTCTGGACTTATGTGTAATCATAAGAATTATATAATTTTTGTTCCTAATTTTTGAGTATATTTTAATTTCTTAAATGTTTTTCATCATATTCTGTAAGGATTTAAAGTTTAACGTACCAATACTTGATGAAAAATGCCTGTTCCATGTTATGTCTAAGATGTTTGATATTCAGCCAGATAGTGCGGCTAAGCTTAAAAGCCTAGGTTGTATGGTAATATCAATAAGTTTCTCTTCTGGAGGGTTAAAAACCTGAGTTTGTAGACCAAAAATTAGAGAAAAAGGAGAGTCTCAAGAAAAGCTAACATTTTGGCCTTAGCCTTACAAGGTCAATTAAGACTCAGGACATATGAGAACTTGTACTGTAACATCATGTAACTCAGTAGTGTCCCAAATTTTCTGATCAAGGCAATTATCGAGCCAAAGAGGAAAGTGATTGATTATGTAGAGTGTTCCTAATGAGAGTCACATGGAGAGAAAACATTCTCTCAGGCATTCACAGAGAGCACATTGGCCAAGCACTGGCCGTGACTCATCCACATGGCTGACACAGACAAACAATCTACAATCTGAGGTACAGGATCTCAGGATAAATCCTGAGGGGATTTAACTGACCTTATCAGATCCAAAAGCTACAATTCTTGTTACATAGGTCTTGCTTTATCTTGGTCTTAACCAACCAGCCGAAAAGTATAAAAATGAAGTATAAGGAGTAAAGCCATGCTGTTATGTTGAGCTGTAGAGGACTCGTCAACAATTTCTGTCGTTGCCAATCAAGCAGAA
>NW_004524835.1:120730-132984 GCF_000260255.1 Octodon degus | reverse complement strand
ATATATATATATATCTTCATTCTCTTAAAGAATAGAGGGATTTGTTTTAATAGTATTTGTAAATAGGATATCATGTCTGCATCTTGTACAACAAATAACCACTAAGAAGAGAGTTTCAATGTGTTAATTATTGAAACTGTCCTACCAATTTGATTTGAAACTGTCTCATTGCTGTTTGTTTCTCAGTAAATTAAGGAAAAAAATAATTTGCATCATTTGCAATGAATTCAAAAATAGCATTATTGTGCTTTAGCCCATAGATAGGGCATTGGAGAAGTGACTAGATAGTGTGTGTGTGTGTGTGTGTGTGTGTGTGTGTGTGTGTGTGTGTGTGAATCAGGACATTATATGTGTGATTGTAGGTTAGTCTGCTGATGGATTTATAGCTAGGTGTCATGTTGGAATTTGAAGCCTGGAAGGAAGAGTGGTGGTCACTATGCTTGTGGCCTGAAAGATATATATCCCTTATCCTCCCATGATACTCAGTGCTGCTTCATGCCTGCCATGCCGTGAACTCTTTCCCCTTTCCCTCATGCCTTGAGCCACTTGACTATGAACTGAAATTTTTGTGAGCCAAAATAAACCTTTTCTCCTTTAATTTGTGGATGTTGTGAGTGAATCTTCCTCCATCAGGCAGGCATGGTATGGAACCCTGAGGCAGAACTCCCTGCAGAAAGGCTAGAGGCAAGACCCACCCAGCTTATCCAGGAACAAAACATCTTGACAGAGTGGCACAGTGGGTTCACTTCAAAAGCTGCAGTATGAAGAAGTGGAACACAATGGCCAGAAAAAAGACACTCCCACCTGGATATGTTTGAAGTTGGTAGATTCAGACCCAGTGCTAAGGTAAAAACTCTAACAAAGCTCTACACCAAAGAACTGAAGACAGTGCTATACAAAACAACAAAGAGAAGGAGCAATATGCATTCTCAGGCTCTGAGCCCACCCAGAACAAATGCAGGAGACACTACCATAAAACAAATTGTAGGGCAGGGGAGAGAGCTCAGTAGAATAAGTGCTTGCTTGACAAGCACAAGGACCTGAGTTCAATCCCTGGATACGCGAAAAGAAAAGAAAAGAAAAGAAAAGAAAAGAAAAGAAAAGAAAAGAAAAGAAAAGAAAAGAAAGGAAAAGAAAAGAAAAGAAAAGGATAAAGAAAGAAAGAAAAAGAAAAGAAATTGGAAAACACACACCTGAAATCTCTGAAATAATAGCGTCTGAAATAAAGTAACAACTGCAGAAAGCTATATAGGAAATCAGATCAGAAATAATTTCTGAAGTAAAAAAAGAAATAAGTATAATGAAAGAAGTACTAAGTACTTCTAAAGAAGACAGTGAAAAAAAATAGAGGAGAATAGAAAAATGATGGAATCCTTGGATGAACAATATTGGAAAGAAATAGAATGCATGAAGCAGATTTAAACTGCTATAAAGGAAATTAAAATCTCAATCAGAAGCTGGAAAAACCATTTGAATGAAAGTTAAAATACTTTCAGACCTTGAAGACACCATCACAGCTAGTGAAAAGGTAAGAAAAGATCTCTTAAAAACAACTAGGTTGCAGGAAAAAATAATTCAACATCTGCAACATGATGCAAAGATGAACAACATAACACTAATAGGTATCAATGAGAAAGAAGGAGTCAATACAAATGATATAAAAAGAATATGGACAGAAGTAATAGCAGAAAATTTCCCAAATATGGAGAAACAATGTGACATTCTTGTAACTGAAGCATACAGAATTTCAAATAACATCAACCCAATTAAAAATACACCCAGACATATAATAATCAAGATCCCAGAAATTCAGCACAAGGAAACACATCACATTTAAAGGAAAATCAATCAGAATAAAGGCAGATTTCTCTTCACAAAACATCAAGTCAAGAAGAGCATGGAGGGGCTGGAGGGATAGCTCAGTAGAATAAGTGCTTCCCTGGCAAAAGCAAGGGCCTGAGTTCAATTCTTGGTTCCGCAAAAAAAAAAAAATTGTATATTTTCTCCCAGTATTAGAAACTTTAAAAAGTGTATTTCCATTTTCTATTGACTTTATATTACTTCTTCCTTGTCTTTCACATACACACACATGCATATACATATATATGAAAAAATATGTGTATAACCTGACATAAGATTGATACTGTTTTGTGGAAATTTTCAATGAACTTTTAAATGGGTTTGCTTAATATAATTATATTTTACATGGTCCTGCATAACTACCATTTTGAGAACTCTTTATTCTTTATCCAGGACCATGCAGCAACTTCTCTTGCCTTCTGGATTGTGGTCTTTGTTATTTTCTATATGCTACATCTGGATGTATTAGAATATTTTGAGTTTGTATAACTGGAGAATATTTTACTTTTATTTTCCAAAGGAATGTTTACTAAATACAAAATTCAAGGAGGACAGATCCTTTTTTTTAGTTCTTTGAATAAATAGATCTAGTTTCTTACTCACTTGCTCTTTTTTTTTCCTTAATATGGAATAAGATGCTATTTAATTTTGTTCTTCCATAGCTAATAATTATTCTATGTATATGCTTTAATGATTTTTTTCTTTACAATTTTGTTTTGTATTTTAGGGAAGGGTATACAGTGTGTCGAGATCTCACTACTAGATCAGATTCACCACCTGTGAAGCTGATCCAGTGATCAAATCCACCTGTTTACAGCCTCCCAAGACCTAGGATTATAAGCATGTGTCATCATGCCCAGTCTCAATTTCTGTCTCAGTGCACCCTAGGGAGTGGGACTGGCAAGGCAGACCTGGGAATCAAACCCCTAGCCCCTGTGCTTGCTTGCAGGCACTTCAATCTGCTGAGCTATTTGGCCAGCCCTACAATTAGTTTTGGACAATTTCATTTTTGTGCACCTTGGTATGATTTTATTCATATTTCTTATGCAAAGTTTCATTTTTCTTGCAAATGTAGTGCTATAATTTTAACTAAATTCAGAAATTTTAAATCTTTAAATATTTATTGCCTACCCCACTATACTTTGAGAATTCTAATTTTATGAATATAAGTTTCTTGATTTTGGCACAAAGTGAACAAGAACAATTTTTTTTTTTTTTTTGCGGTACCAGGGATTGAACTCAGGACCTTCTGCTTGCCAGGCAAGGGCTTATTCCACTGAGCTATCTCCCCAGCCCAGGTTGAACTATTATATGTTTAATCTGTAAACCCTTCTTCAGGTTTATTTTAGACAATTTTTATTATTATATTCATTTAAGATTGCAAATAATTTTGTACAACATACAATGTATTGTTAAACTCATTATGTATTATTTAAAAATATTTTTTCTAGAATTCACTCTGTCTACATCTTATATATTTCACATTTCAATATTTGTCTACAATTTTTAGTTTGTTAAAGAATTATTATTGATTTTTCAATAAAGTTATTAAGGAGTTTTAAAAAACTTCTGGATGTTGGATATTTTGTGCCAGCACACCTAAAGTAACTAAGACAATTTTGGTACCAGATAACTGCAGTGGATTTTTGTGATTTCTCATGGCTATGTGATTCATATACCTTTGCAAATGGCATGTGAGAGGACTTTGGGAAGTTTTGGAAATGCTGGCTGCAGAAGCAGTCCTTGAATGCTGTGATCCCAGCTTGATGGGAGATCTGGTGAACACTTAAAAGACTAGAATGCTAAGACTAATGAATCCAGTAAAGACCATGATCAGAAAGAATGACTTCATTGACAAGTGGACTCCTGCCATGTGTGTGATGGTTTGGCATAACACTTGTACATATTTTTTTGTTTGTCCAGATACCATGTAGGAGACATAGATTATAAGGGCTGTGGGCTAATTAACTGGACAGAAGAAATTTCAAAGCCATCTAAATTTGAGGTACTGGCATGGCTACCTTTGGGAGCTTTTATCTAACTAAACCTTGAGAATCAAAGCAAAGAACCCAGGAGAATGATTATTTAAATTTTGAGTTGGCCACAAAGAAAGCTCTGATAAAATTGTGGACTGCAAAGAATAAGCAGAGAAGAAACTGGTTGCTGAGAAACCAAGCATTAAAAAGCCAAGTACTTTGGAACAGTGATAGAAACTCAGGCATCTTAAGAACCAGCAGGACTTCATTCTTGCAGACTCACATTGCAAATGTGAAATACTTTGTTTTGAGGCATGAGCCCCAGGGCATTATGTTGCAAAAAGGCAACTGCCTCTGGAATTTGCTCCCTGGAATTGGCTTCATAGCACTGGGCCATCCGGGCATTGACCCTTGCAGCCAAGAGAACAGGAAGCCTGGTTTCTGTTGCAGCTGGTGGAAGATCTTATCCACATAAAGAATAATTTAGTAATTTAATATTTGCCAGTGGTCAAGGGTAGAATGGTGGGCAGTAAATAAGCAAACAAGAATAAAACCATGGTAAGTTAAGTTTTGTCAAAGTGCTTGAACTGGAAGAGTACCTCAAAAGAGTACATGATATCACTCACAAGTGGAAGCTAAAAGTGTATATCTCATAAACTTGAGAATTACAATGGTCATTACAAGAACCTGGGGATGGTAGAGGAGTAAGGAAAGATTGATCAGTGATCAATAGCAAACTAAAAATATTTGTGATTTCACAGTAGAATGACTATAAATAATAATGTGCTGTATATTTTTAAAAGTTGGAAGAACGGGTTTTATATATTTTATAAGAAATTATATTTGAAGCTATATATGTTTTCCATGATTGGGACATTACACAATGTGTAGATATATCAAAACATCACCTGATACCTATAACATGTATAATGTTGATAGATTCATATATCAGTTAAAAATTAATCTAAACTCAGCAGATTAAATTGCCTACAAGCAGGCACAGGGGCCGGGCTTTGATCCCCACCCTGCTGTGTCAGCCCCACTCCTGGGGCACGCTGAGAAGGCAATTGAGACTGGGCGTGGTAGTGTGTGCCTGTAATCCCAGCTCTTGGGAGGCTGTAAACAGGTGGATCACAAGAAGTCTGATCTAATAGTGAGACCCTAAACACCCTATAGACCCTTCCCTAAAAAATAAAAAATAAAAAAATTTAATCTAGCGTCCAGGCACGGTGGCTCATGCCTATAATCCCAGCAATGGTGAGGCTGAAAATAGGAGGATTGCTATGAGTTTGAACTGCATAGTGAGATTCTGTACCAAATACACAAATGAAAATAAATAAATCAATAAAAATTAAAATTAATCTAATTTAAATTAAAAATAAAGGAATTATCTGAATCAACTCTTCACCAAAGATTTACAAATAATATTTAAAAATGCTCAAGATAATTAGCAATTTAGGCAGTACAAATCAAAACCATTTGGATACTTTATAGAGCAGCAAAATTACTTTCCATACTAGATGGTGACTACAATGCAGAAGACTCAAACATTTTTGATAGGAATGTAAAATGGCACAGCCACTGGGGAAAACAGTTAATTTCCTAAAATGTTAAACATACTTCTCCAATATGACCCAGCCATTGTACTTCTACTTATCCAAAAGGAAGAAAAGGGTGCCCCTATAAAAAACATTCACATATATATTTGCAACAGTTTTATTTGTAATACAACTAAACTGGAAATAACTAAAATATCCATAAAGAACTGAGAGGATAAAAAGGAAAATTGTGGAACAAATCAAAATAAATGGAACACTTAGCAATAAGATAAACAAACTACTGATACATACAAGAATGGATCTAAAAATAATTATTCTGAGTACAACCAACTGATAAAAGGGATTGTTTGTTATACAGGTTCATGTATATAAAACTAAGAATATGATTCATATAATTTTAAAAGAAACTAGAGTATAAACCTCTAGGAAAATGAAACAAATCCACACACAGAGCCTAGAGATGGAGACTGAATGCAAAAGTATTATGAGGGGATGTTGTATGAAGTTATTACCATAACTGTTGGTGACTATTTCAATACTTTATATTTGGAAAATCTTATTTAATTATGATCTTTAAACACACAGGTTTCTTTATGTCAATTATGTCTCAATAAATATGTTTTCAAGAAGTAACTTTTGAAATAGTACGATTGTTCATTTGTTCCTTCCTGCTGCCATACTTTAGATTGAGTTGCTTAAAATTTACAAAAGTCTTTTACATCTCTCATCAAAGCACAAGGATATGTCTAGTGAGGATATATACCTTACTTCAGCCTGACATGACAAAGTGGATGACTACATTATTCTTATGAGGTAGGTTAAATGGAGGGACCATGAAGTTCTGTGAAATTTCTTTTATAATAACATGAATACCTTTTGCAAGTGTGGAGAACTTTTTGCTAAAACACTTCCAAAACAGACTCACTTTTTAAAAACATCAGCATGGGGTTTAAGTTCTGACATATGACTTGTGTATGGACACATATATTTAAGCTTTTGAAGATGTTCTGTCCATAAAATACTACAATATATAATTGTTAAGAACAATAAAGCTGGTTTAATCCTAATGTTCAGTTTCTTTCTGTTTTACTACATCTATTATACCTTTCAGGATTTATTTATTCTTTTATGTTCTTACACTAATGAGATAATGCAATATTTACACATGTGGGTCTGATTTATTTCACTTTTGAGTACAGCCTCTAGTTCCATCCACTTACCTATAAAGGTCTCAAATTTGTCTTCCTTTATAGCTGAGTAATACTCCATTGTATAAAAATACCACATCTTTTTTATCCATTCTTCAGGTGATGGGCATTTTGGTTGTTTATAGGATTTGGCTATCACAAATTGTGCTGCTATAAACATAAGTGCACATCTATCATTATGGCATGATGTTTTCAGTTCTTTTGTGGAAATACCCAGGAGGGGAATACCTGGATTGAATGGGATTCTCAGTCCTACTTTTTTGAGGAGTCTCCACACTGATTTCCATAGTGGTTGTACCAGTCTACATACCCAACAAGAGTGAAGAAATGTTCCTTTTGGAAAGGAGAAAAAGAAAGGAAAAAAAGAAGGAGAAAAATTCATGCAAGCATGTGTACAGGCTGATAAGATGATTGCACTAATAATTTCTCTCTGTTTTTTGAAAATATCAGTTCATGTTCAAAATTTTCACTTTCACTAATTCTGTATGCTGATATGTACAATCTAAGCAACTACATCAAGGATAACGATATGTAATAAAAAAACATAGTTGAATACCTCTCATCATTGTCTTCTAAATGTGCACCACTTCTAGTGTCTTATCAATTATTATTATACTCTCAAAATAAAATTTTAGAAGGAAAAGAAAAAAATTACGTTTATTGAAATTAAATATTTATATTAAATTATTTGTCTAGTCTTCCATAACTATATCTGTTAATCAGAGCAACAGATTTGACAATAATAATAGACAATATCACAACCATTGTTGCTTAGCTATTCTTGTTTTGAAAATCTGTAACATATGTATTGTTGTATGTTATCCTGTTTCTTTCTTTGTCTCTGTTGTTTTCACTCTTCAAAATACATAAATGATTAAATAAATAAATAAATAACCAGGTTGGTATATATGTTGTAATACAAAAAAAATTTTAAAGTAAAATACACAATGGCAGGAATCCTATAGCAATATTTACAAAGCAGAATACATTTGTTTGAGCAATATTTTAAAACTCTGGAAAATATATCCCAATACTTAAAAGTATATCTGAGTAGGTAGGAAGCAGTTGCAGGCAGTAGAGATAGAATTATATCAACTTCTGTATGTAATTCTCTCAAATCAAATTGTTTTGAAGAGGACATTACTTTTGTTACCAGAAAAAGGAAATACTTAGAAATATAGGAAATTCTTCATTCAAAATAATTTTTTTTCTGTATTTAAGGCAGGATTTACAGGGTTCACAGGATCTCACTACCTAGATTGCATTCATAGTGATTCTCAAGCTTTTAGCCTCCCAAGTGCTGGGATTACAGATGAGCACCACCACACCCAGTCTCAATCGCCCTCTCAGCATGCCCCGTGGGCAGGGCCAGCATGGCCCACCAGAGATCAAACCCAGACTACTGTGCTCTGCCTAAGCAGGCACTTCAGTTTTCTGAGCTATGCAGCTGGCCCTCAAAATAGTCTTTTAAATACTGAAAAACTTTCATATAAAATGTTGAAAAATATTATTGAAATTAAAAATACCTAATTTCAAATAATATTTCCAAATATATGTTGAAGTTCAAGAATAAAATCTAGAAATATGAATCTCTACTGCTACACTGTCTTTTTTATTTTTTATTAATTTTATTGCAAAAAAAAATTGCAATGTGACAGCTTCAACACAGGTTGGTAGGAGAGTTACAACAATTAATACATTGCATATTATTGTCTTTGTAGTAGTCATTCATAGCACAAGATGCAGACATGATATCCTGTCCAAACACTATTAGTACAGATCTTTCTTCTTATTTAATTAAGAGAAAGCAGCTATATATCTATCCTATTTTGTTTATACAGATACAAAATTGTCCTTCATTTATATCACCTTTTTTGTTCAGTTTTGTCAGAGATGGGTATTCCATTGTCATGCAAATATTGTAGGTGCATGAATTCAGCAAAATATTCCAATACAGTCCAGTAGTCCACAATAGTAGTAGGTTATCCACAGGACTGGCAGTGTCTGAATCTGATGACTTGAGCCTTCCACAGCTCACCATATTATCATGGCTTCACTTTTCATACCTTGTTTCTACACTTTTGTGCTGGATGGTTAAGAACAAGATAAAGCAAGACCTATGCAATAAGAGTTGCAGCTTTTGGATGTGATAAGGTCAGTGAAATTCCCTCAGGATTTATCCTGAGATCCTGTACCTCAGATTGTAGATCCTTTGTCAGTGTCAGTCATGTGGATGAGTCATGGCCATTGCTTGGCCATTGTGCTCTCTGTGAAAGCCTGAGAGAATGTTTTCTCTCCATGTGACTCTCCTTAGGCACACTCTACATCGTCAATCACTTTCCTCTTTGGCCCCATAATCTCCTTGATCAGAAAATTTGGGACACTACCGAGTTACATAATGTTACAGTACAGGTTCTCCTATGTCCTGAGTCTTAATTGACCTTGAAAGGCAAGGACCAATATGTTGGCTGTCCTTGCAGCCCTTCTTTTTCTCTAATTTTTGGTCTGAAAACTTAGGTTATTAACCCTCCAGAAGAGAAGCTTATTATTGCCCTCCAACATATGCAGGTGGGTTTATCCTCACTACCTGTCTGAATATCAAAGATCTTAGGCATAGTATAGAACATCTTTAAAAAAACATTTACTTGAGATACAGTCTGACCATAATACACTGCCTTTCTTACATGGATGTTTCTTGGATTATTATGGAGTTATATCATGATAAATCTATCATAAATTAAAAATATCATTTTGAAAACGCCCTTATTATACCTGACATATTGGGATCATAACTTAATCTAACCTCTTTAAATATTCTCAAAAAAGTTACATTACACTAGAGTTGGGCAAAAAGATCTAAAACACAAAGGCTGATTTATAATAAAGTGTTAACTAGGTAATGTAACTTTTGGTCTAGTATGCTAAAATTGAAAAGCAGAATGGTTGTATGGTTACTCACATACACAGTGAAAAGCACACTGGACCTAGAGAATGGCAGATTAAACTAAAACTGGTATTTGATTTGAATGCTACAGTAATGGGGTCATTAATTTCTGCTTCTTTTGCGGGAGTGCAAGAAAAAGCTAGTAAAAATTACCAAGCCATTAACAGTTGAAGCAGGCATAGCATTCTTCAAGAAGATATCAAGATTGGACTGTACAATGTGTTTCTATGGCTCAATTGTTTTAATCTCCCAAGTGTTTCTTCATAGCAAGCAAGAACATACTGTATCTACCCATCAGCTCTTTTGAATCTCTTGTGATTGATGCCCATTTCTCCTAAAATGTACACTACTTGTGAGAGTAGCAAAGATGTCCTTCATTTTCTATACTATAGATGGTCTTGGGGTGTCCGATATAAATTCTATTCATATGCTACAGTTTCTTTATTTCTTCCTGCAACTGGGTCAGCTATTCTTTAGCTTCAATGACAATAAACTCATGAATACTATCAGTGTCCAATTGTATGTGTTTAGCAAGCAATAATAACTTGTTATTATTTGATAAAAAGTATTTTTAAAGCCTTTAAATGTGTGTCCTCAAAACTATATTCCAAAAGTTATTCATGATTTATTTATGAGTTTTGACAAAAGTACAGCAGTAATAGTCCAGAAAGCAATTAGAATGTTAAAATGTTTCCAAAAATCTAGAAAGATTTGTCCAGAAAGTCACTTTAAAAGCCTCCACAAAAGTTTGACATAATTAGTATGATTTGGTTACAGTTATTGTGCCTTTGCCCATTGGATGAAAGAATACAGTTGCTTTTGTTGGCAAATCCACAGCCTTTGATCAAAATATATATCCCTTGTATACTATGGATATCCTGAGCCACTGTCTCAGATCATAAGATTTTTTTGTTGTCTTTTATTTTGAGATTATAATTTTTAATGGAGTCTCAGATGCTTTGGTATCACTATTAATGACGGCATTTTTCCAATAATGTTCTATTCACACAGAACAATTCATTAGTGCTAAAACAAATCTACTGAAAGGGGCTAAAACAACACCTTAATTTTCTCAATGAATGTATGACAAGACAAAATATTTTATGACCCGTAGGGTGACATGCCTGAAAATTCACTTATACTATTTAAATCTCTCAAGGTGGAAAAACTCCTTTTGAATGTAAGGGACAAGTTCAAAAACTAAAATATCCATGCCTTCAAAAATAGTTTATTCCTCTACCAAGTGAATATATTCTTCATGCATATCTTAAAGTAAAATTATGTCTTGTACAGTAATCCTCAAGATAAATAAGCTAATTAAAGTAAAATTTGATTTTTAACTTTACAACGTTTATCACGTGATTATTGCTTTGGCTAAAATATGCTTTTTTTTCTCTTTAAGTATCAAATAATGCATTATTTTTAATTCTTTTTCCACATTCCTCTACTCTCCATTCAACTTGTCTTCCCTTCCTAATGTACATTAACTTTCTTTCCATTTTATACTTTTCTCTCATTTTCTTCATTCCTTCTTTGTGTATCACTTCTCCCTAGTTCCTTTCCATTTGAGCATTTTCTTCCTCATTCATTTTGACCCTTATTTACACGTTGTTTCTCAGATTAAAGAAACAATGCAATATTTACACATATGTGCTCACTTATCTCCTTTTAGTATGTTCTAAAGGTGTATCCATTTACCTAGAAACGTCTCATGTCTATCCTTTTATGTCTGAGTATTAGTCAATTACATAAAAATGTTCATCTTTTTTAAATGTTCATTAATCAATAGGCATTTGGGATATTTCCAAGATGTAGCTATTACAAATCTCTTCAATAAACACAGCTGTCCATAGGTTATTGCGTTATATTGTTTATAATTTTTAGGAGATAATACCAAGGAGAATAACTGGGTCAAGTGGGACATCTAGTTTTAGGTTTTTGAGTACTCTCCACACTGATTTCTACAATAGTTACATCAGTTTATACTCCCAGTAAGAGTGGAAAAGGGTTCTTTTTTCCCATAGCTAATACAGCATTCATTATTGGTTAATTATTTGATAATATCCATTTTTCTGGGTTAAAATGGAATCTTGATGTCATTTTATTTTCATCTTGAAAATGATCAGTGATGTTAAATATTTTGCATGTATTTACTTGCCATTTATATTTCTTCTTTTGAGATGTGTATATTAATCTTATTTGCCCATTTTTATTTATTTATTTATTTTTTCATAATTTTATTGATAAACAGCAATGAGACAGTTTCAAATCAAATCGCTAGGACAGTTTCAATAACTAACATACTGCATACATTCTTCTTAGTGGTTAATTCCTGTACAAGATGTGGACTTGAAATCCTATTTACAAACACCATTAGAACAAATCATTCTATTCATTAAGAGAATGTAACTATATATCTATCCTAACCAGTTTGAATACACAGATACAAAATGTATATTCATCTGTATACCTCTTTTTTTCTAAGTTCCATTATTTGAATATTAAAGGTGTGTAAACTCAGCAAAATATTCTAAAAGAGTCCAGTAGCCCATAATAGCAATGGGCCTTCTGTTTAACTGGCAATGTCAGAAATTATTGACCTGAGTTCCCCACAGCTCAACATAACAACATGGCTTTACTTCCTATATTTCGTCTTCATACTTTTCTACTGGATGGTTAAGACCAAGGTAAAGCAGGACCTATGCAA
>NW_004524835.1:118628-120175 GCF_000260255.1 Octodon degus | reverse complement strand
CTTCTCATGTTTGCACATAAGTCCAAAAATAGCACCATATACAACCTTGAAGCAGGACAGTCCCACAATATTCCTTTTGCTGTCTCTTGCTTTCCTTCACCTCCCCCTTCTTCTTGAACATCCACCTACCCGAGAGACATCATAGCAGCAACTGTCATTTGCCCACTTTTAGATTGGGCTTTTTAATTTTGGGCGTATGACACTTTAGTTATTTATATGTTGTAGATAATAGACTTGTCTGAGGAATAGCTGGCAAAGATATTTTCCCACTAAGTGTATTGTGTCTTCAATCTGTTGATGATTTCTTGCTGCTATACAAAAGCTTTTTAATAAGATGAGGTCCCAGTAGTTGATTTGTTATATTTCCCTTGCAAGAGGATTTTGTACATAGATTTTTCTTAACCTATGTTTTCAAGAATTCTAACTATTCTCTGTGCTAGTAAATTTATTGTTTCTGTTTTAATGTTTAGATTTTGATTTTAGTTTAGTATATGGTAAGAGTCCTGGATCTAGTTTTAGTTGTCAGCATATGGGAAGCTATTTTTTGCACTATCTTTTATTAAAGAAGCTGTCTTTCTTTCAGTGGAGGTGTTTGGCCCCTTTGTCAAAGTAGAGGTGGCTGAAAGTACTATTTTTCTGTAACTTCCAATCTGTTCCATTGATCCTCAGATATTTTTGGTCAGTACCCTGCTGTTTGATCAAAGTAGCCTTGCAGCATAATTTCAAGTTAAGAATTGTGATGCCTCCTGCCTTGCTTTTGTTGCCCAGAAGTTTTTCTGCATTAATAGTCTCTTTAGATTCCAAATAAATTTTTGGATTTTCCCTAACTCTATGAGAAATGCTACTGGTATTTTGATTGAGATTACATTAAATCTGTTTAATACTTTTGAGATTAGAGCCATTAACACTATTTTGGTTCTTCCTACCAAAGATCAAGGGATATCCTTCCATTTTCTGATATCCTCTTCAATCTCCTTTTCCAGAGTACTTTAGTTTTCAATGCAAAGGTCTTTTACTTTATTCAATAGAATTATTCCTAAGTGCTTCTTTTTAATACCATTCTGGAAACTGTGATTTCCCTAATTTCTCTCCCAGGGAGTTTGTTATTTATGTACAGGAATGCTACTGACATTTGATTGTTGATTTTATATCCAGCTATGTGACTGAGTAATATTTCCAGAACTGTATAGAAGAGGACTGATGATAGTAGATATCCTTGCTTCATTCTGAATCTCAGAGTGTATTCCTTCAGTTTTTGACCATTTATTAAAGTGTTGACTGTTGGGTTTTCACAGGCAGCTTTATGCAGATTGAGGTAAAGGTCATCTATTCCACTTTTCTGTGGGGTTTTGAAATGAATTGGGCTTGAACTTTGTCCAATAATTTTTCTGCATCTATTGAGATGATCATATGACTTTTGTCTTCAGCTTTTTTTTTAATTTTTTTTTATTTTTTATTTATTTGAGAGAGAGAGAGAGAGAGAGAGAGAGAGAGAGAGAGAGAGAGTAGTGTGTGTGTGTGGCCAGCTCAGCCCACCAGGGGGCGGG
>NW_004524835.1:102117-118528 GCF_000260255.1 Octodon degus | reverse complement strand
AGAGTAGTGTGTGTGTGTGGCCAGCTCAGCCCACCAGGGGGCGGGGCTGGCTGGCATGTGGTGCTGGGGGACCGAACCGCGGTCCCTGATGCTTTGCCAAGCTTGTTCTAAGTAGGTGCCTTAGACCACCGAGCTATCTCTCCAGCCCCTGTCTTCAGCTTTTTTGATACAGTGTATTATATTTGTTGATTTTCATAATTTCTTTGTTGTTGAATCATTCCTGCATGCCTGGAATGAATACCACTTGGTGTGGTATGTTAATCTTCTTTATTATTTGCTGCATTTTGTTTGACAGTGTCTTATTGAATATTTTTGTGTCTATGTTCACTAGAGAGATTGGCTGATACTTCTCTTGTTTGATTGGGTCTGTCTCTGGTTTTAATATCAGTATAATACTTCCTTCCAGGAATGATTTTGGGAATATTGCTTACCTTTCAACTTAATTAGAGTTGGAGGAGAAATGTTATTGAATCATCTCTAAATTTCTGGTAGAATTCAGCAGTGAATTCTTTAGCATCTGGGTTTTTCTTTGTTGGTAAATTTTTTTATTGTATCTTCAATTTCGTTGACTCATACTAGGTAATTTAGAATCTTTTTATCTTCTTGATTTAACTTCTAAACTTCATATGTTTCTATGAACCTGAACATTTCTTCTATATTTTCCATATTACTAGAATAATGTTTCTTAAAGTACATATTGATGATTGTCTCAGTAACTGTTCTTTAGTTGATGGGACAAAGTACCTGACACAACAGAAGTAAGGAAAGAAAGGTTTATTTAGCACACAATTAGTGGAAGTTACCATCAATATTTAGCTAGTTCCAAGGTAGAGTGGCACATGGCAGAGAGCAGACGTTCATGGTGGTGGAAAATAGCAGAACAGCCAGAGCAAATGGGAGGAGTAGTGGCAATAATGGATACAGAGAGCAGTTCTGTCTCCCTTATGCTGCATTCAGGCTCTCTGCCCCAGCCTGGGTGTAGCACTGACACCCATAATCCCAGTAGCATTTATACACATAATCCCAGCACTCTATCATGAATTAAGCACAAAATCTGGAAGTCCACCCAGTGACTGCATGAGACTTTTTGGGGGGACACTAGACACAAACCATAACAATGACCATTTGGATTTCTCCAGGATCCATTGATTTCACACTTTGATTCCTAATTATATGAATTTTAGTCTTTCCTTTTATGATAAGGTTGGCTAAAGGATTATCAATATTACTTAATATTTCAAAGAATTAGCTCTTTGACTAATTATTTGTATTATTTTCTTAGTTTTGATTGTATTAATTTCTGTTCTGATTTTTAAAATTTCCTCCTGCATACTAGCATTGGGTTTGACTTTTTCTTATTCATAGAAAATTGCATATCAACATCAGGTTATTTACATGAGCTTTATGTATTTTTCTATCTTATAAAGAAGTACTTTCTTTTTTTAAGAAGTACTTTCTAAGTACTTCTTTAATTTTAACTGTGACTTACTGCTTTTTCCATATGCAATATTTTATTTCCATATTTTATGAAGTTTTTATATTTTCTCCTGCCATGTATTTCCAATTTTATTGCAGTATATTTATTTTTATATACTTGAATACAATTGTATTTGGTATGTATATGCTTATAATGTTTATAAGAATTCACCAATATGTGTCCTTCATAGAACAGCTTTTATTTTGTCCATTATTTTTAATATTCTGTACTGGCATTGTCATTTAGTGATAGAAACTTTCTAAGTACTTCTTTAATTTCAATTGTGACTTACTGTTTGTTTTCATATGTGATATCTTATTTCCATATTTTATGTAGTTTTTACAATTTCTCTTGCCTTGTATTTCCAATTTCATTGTAGTATGAGTTTCTAATATCCAGAGAATAATTTAAATCTTTTGCATTTACTTGAGCATGTTCTATGAGCTACCGTGTGGCCTATTTTGAAGAAATTTCCATGTGCAGTTGGGAAAATTATGTATTCTGTTGTTTTCAGAGGAACAGTCAAGGTGTCTATGCAATCATCTGTTTTTTAGATTTTTGATTTAGCTTTGATTTTTTTTACTGATAAATTTTCCTCTAGAAAATTTATTTGTGACAGTGAAGTCCCCCATTACAATTGTGTTAGCCCTTATTTGATTTTTCATGTTAGTTAATATTTATTTTATATACTTGGGTGCAAATGTATTTGGTATGTATATGCTTATAATGTTTATCTTTTTATCTTGCATTTTTCCCTTAACAAGTATGTCATAACCTCCTCTTTTGACTAGTCTTGGCTTGAAGTTCATTCTCTAATAGAATAGCTACTGTTGCTTTTTTTCTTGGTGTCTATTGCATGAAGTATTACTTTCTATCTTTTGACCTTCCTACTGTGAATTTCTTTTTGAGTTAAATGTGTTTCTTGCATGCAGCATATTGTTGTGTCTTGTTTTTATCCATTATGTTTGTCTGGTTTTTTTTGATTGATGAATTGAGACACATATAGTGATAGTTATAACTGATATGTATTGGCTTATCCTTGTCATTTTATTTTCCTCCTGCAGCCTCCCTGTCTTTCCCCTCTGCTTGATTGTTTGTCTTGCCACATGGTTTCTTTCTTTTCTTCTTCTTGTACCCTTAGTGTTAGTTACCACTTTCAAAATTATCTATCAGTACATTTTGAGGGCTGGTTTGGTAGTCATGAATTTCTTCAATTGTTCTTTGTAGGGTAAGTATCTTATTGCTCTGTTAATTTTGAAACATAGTTTTGCAGGGTACATCTCTTTGGGCTGGATGTTGTGTACTTTCTGGGCTTGAAATACTTGCCTACATTTCTTGACTTAACCATTTGTTTTGAGAAGTCTGTTGTGATTATGATTGATTTATGTTTATGTGACTTTTTTCTAACATTTTTAATATTCTGTTCTTGCCAGCCATGAAGACTGTCATACCAGCAATTGTGAAGCTAAGGCAGGAGGATGCCCTTAAGTTTGAGGCCAACTTGGGCTAAATATAATAAGTTCAAGTCCAGCTTGTACTACAGAGCAATAACCTGACTCAGAAAGAAGGAAGGAAGGAAGGAAGGAAAGAAAGAAAGAAAGAAAGAAAGAAAGAAAGAAAGAAAGAAAGAAAGAAAGAAAGAAAGAAAGAAGAAAAAAAGAGTGTTTCATAACCTTTATTATTATATGCCTTTGTGTAGGTTTACTTTGGCTATGGCTAATTGCAGTTTTGTATGCCTTTCTTCGTTCTATGTCAAATTCTTTCCCTGTTTAGGAAATTCTTTACCATTAATACTGTGAACATATATTTTGTTTGCATTGTCTCCTGCATTCTTATTCACTCCAATCAGTTTTACATTGTTCTTCTTTGCATCATTATGCAGCTGTTGGTTTAACTGGATCACATACATTCAGTGGAACTTTTAATTTCCTGGATATCTGTTTGAGTCTGTTTCATGAATTCCATTTCTTTGCTTTGTTTGTCATTCATTTCACCTTTTTTCTAATTTCCTTTTTTTTTAAAAAAATGTCTACACTAGATTCACTGAGCAAGTCATTAATTTTGATCATCTTTTACATCTGAGTGATTATGACTGATCTGATTTTCTCTATACACTCATTCATCTCTTTTTTTGTTTTCATCTTTTTTGAGACAGAATCTCACTGTGCATTTCAGTCTGGACTTGAACTCACTTTATAGCCCAGGTTGGCCTCAAACTCAGTGATACTCTTACTTTTGCCTCCCAAATGTTGGGGTTACAAGAATGCACCACCACACTCAGCTGTTTTTTTAATTATTATTACTATTGCTGCTACCATTTCAGAGCATTCAGACAGGTTGCTTCTGTTTTCCTCTATCTTTTTGTCTCCCAGACTTGTCCTGGTTGGGCTAATGGACTGGAATTAAATTTTCTTTCCACAAATTATCTTTCTCTATTTTTTAATTTCCATGTGCTTTATGTCTTGATGCCTATAAATGTCTTTAGTAGATAGCTTTATCTCTAATATCAAAGTTTCACTGGCAAATATCTATTAGTCAGAGATGTCTTTTAGGTATAATTTGCTCTTGTTCTTTGTATTTATCCAATGAGTCTACCTTCCCAATTTATTAAGGATGAGAATTTGCTATCTGGCTCAACACCTAGCTCATTTTTAATGGACTATAGTGATTGTTATGACTTCAGTCAATTACAGTGTTGTCATAATATGGAAAACAACTGATTTTTAACACATATGAGATCCTGGCTGATATACTCCGATTGGCAATAAAAAAAATTGAAGCACAAACTAGAAACTGACAAACTGTGGTAACTATTATTTTGGTACACTCAGTCACAGGGGAAAGAGGCACAGTTATATAAACAAATGCAATGCAAAATAGGAACTTGTATCAGTGATTTTCTCTTTACTAGAGTGATTTTACACAGTGGTGGGGAATTTAATATGGATAAAGACAAAACATTAAAGGAAATGAAGAGAAATACAGTAGAAGAAAAGCTGAAGTGCAAAAGATGATCAGACAATTTAGGAAATTGGAAATAGGACAGGAGAAATAGTATGAAGAAGAAAATAAAACAATGACTAGTGACAATGTTCACTCAAATGAAAATAGCAAAAAAATCAAGAAAGACAATTCAGGAAAGAGGAAACAAAGATGAATAAAACAAACAATAAAAGTAAAAACATAAACAACAAAAAAGCAAAAGAAGAAATAGAACTGATAGAATTTCTCTGATGTCCAACTTTCTGTAGTAGTGTTTAAGTCAAAGCCAAAAACTATAATAGGTAACTCTTCCAAGTCTGTAATAAGATTAGTACTGGGCACAGGGATAATCTAGGCCTCTGAATATGGGGGCTGAGACTATATTCTTCAGCCAGGAGTTTTCTGGATGTCTCTGTGTCCTGCCCACATATTCTTATCCTGTTTATCTCTGGGTCATTCTCCCAGTTGCAGTGAGACCTCAGATAAAGGCAACCTCAGGCTGCTCCTAGTCCCATGTATAGTTGGCCTGTTCTGGTCCTTGTACAGCTTCCTCTGTTCCACTCAAGCTGATATGACTCTCTCCTCTCATATTCCTGGGTGCTGTTTGTGGATCACAGGGCACATGAAGTTCTTCTGGCTAACTCACTACCCTTACTTCCCCACAATGTCAATCCAAGCCTGCTCTATCACACTTCTTACTCCTCTCTAGTGGTATGAATGAATGCTGACTTCCTACTCATTGCCCTCCTGTGACACGGTGATGCTTAAATCCAATGTTTGCATCCCCATTTCATGCAGCTGGTTGCAAGACATGAGGGATGGTGGTATGGCACATGTTAATTTCTCCACCACCACTAGGATCCCTAACCTTGTCACTAGAGATTTCAGTTAGCACTATGGCACATCACAAGAAGAAGAAAAAACCTAGAGGCTATCAGGAAAGGAGTAGCTTCCTGGCTTGCACCTGTGTATGCCAGTGAAATTTGTTATCAGATTGCAGCATCCTCTCAAAGAAGGCAAAAGAGACAAGTGTGTTATATCCCAAATCTATCCTATGCATCTTGAGTTTGCCATGCTACTGCAGTCCATCAGTTATTTTGTAAATTTCCCAGAATAGCAGCTCCTACTCTGTATAAAGGTGGCAGTCCCACAGGTAACCCTATGGGCTGCTTCACCATTTTATTAAGTCCTACTTTTTATTCGATCTACGAGTCTTTTCAGATTGATTTTGGCATCAGGATGTATGACCCTCCCTTTCTTCTAACTTATTCCCTGTGGGTTTTAGTTTATTTTCTCTGAGTAGTTCCAACATGGTTCCTCCTCTATTCAGCCATGTTAAATACTCTGAAGAATATCAAATTAGATGATATTTTGGCTACAATGTACTCTTGTCTGCAGAAAAAAAGATTTCACAAATTAGTCTTCAAACAAACCTGATGTCATTCAACATTTCTTCTTGTGACAATAACAAATGGCAAATATATGTTAGCTTCTATTTTTTAAGGCTGTGGGTTACTCAGAGGAGTAGAATAGGAAAGAATTTGAGTTTTGTAGCAGTCCATGCAAAACAGTGTTACACTGTCTCTGAATGCCTTCACCTCTTGCATTGTCTTAGATTCTTGATAAATGTGTGTACACACTGACATATGCTTCCAGAACAAACATGTTTCACTGACACTAAATATTTGTTCTGGCAAACATATCTTACCTTCAATATTCTGTGCCAGTCTTCCTTAATAGCTTTATTACCTAAAGTATTGGCACTTCCTGCTTCACTACTGACTTTCAGATCATGAACAATTTCAATTCGTTTTGAAGCACTGGGACCACCTACAATAAATGATAAGCAATTCTGTATATGAATGGTAACTATCTCATTTTTAGCATATGAAAAAAACACTAACCTGGGCCTAGATTATCAGAGGTTGAGTGATATATACTTCTGTATCTGACCTTTCATATATGTGAATTTGATTATGCAGTTTTCTCACTTCATAAGTTACCCCGTTCTTTTGTTTGGAATGACTGTAAATTTAATCTATGTCAATGATTTCACCACATCAATGATTCAATGAAAATTTAAAGTAATTAAGATTGTTGGCTGAAAGTGTTCTTATGTGTGTTTGACATTGCTATATTTTGCCTCCTTGCTAGGTAATTACCTTGAATTTCTTGGGCTTTTGTTGTTGTTGCTGTTGTTGTTATTTTGTATTTTAGGGAAGGGTCTACAGGGTGCTCAAGGTCTTAATACTAGATCAGACTCATAGTGATCCACCTGTTTACAGCCTCCCAAGAGCTGGGATTATAGGCATGCACCACCATGCTTAAACTCAATCACAGTCTCAGCACACCCCGGGAGACTAAGCCAGAGGATCGAACTTTAATCCCCTGAGCTATTTGGCTGGCCCTAAATTTCTTGTTAAAAGTAGTTGCCTTTATTTTTTTCTCACAAGAAGTAGGAGATACAATGCAAAGTAGGAGACAATGCAGTGAAAAAATCTTTTTTAAAAAACATGAAGCACAGTACAACATAGGATCATTTACCCTTGTGATCCTGTAGCTGAGTGGGACCAATGATTTATTGTTGCTGCAAGCATCATGAAAGAGCACTGTACCACTTATTAGTAGTCTGGGAAAAAGTCAAAATTCAAGGTAAAAGTAAAGTTTTATCGAACGTGCCTCACTTTCATGACATTATAACCTAAACCATCATAAATGATGGACTCTGTATGTATAACTTACATTTTTGCATTTTCTTAAGCATATATACTTATTTCGTAGAAAACTAATGACAATAAAGATATGATAACATCAGCATATTTGAATCATCCAATTTTTTTCTAAATTGAATTTCAATTTGTATTATTCAATTTTTACTGCTTTATTTTTAATTTTAGATACAAGGTCTCGCTAGGCAGTTTGGACTTGTAATGATCCTTCTGATCCTTGATCAGAAAATTTGGGACACTACCAAGTTACATGATGTAACAGTACAGGTTCTCATATGTCCTGAGTCTTAATTGACTTGGAAGGTTAGAGCCAAAAAGTTGGCTTTCCTTGCAACCCTCCTTTTTCTCTAATTTTGGTCTACAAACTTAGGTTGTTAACCATCCAGAAGATAAGCTCATTGTTATTAACATACAACTTAGGGTATTAAGCTTAACCTCACTATATGTCTGAATATCAAACATGTTAGGCATAACATGGAACAGGTATTTTTCATCAAGTATTGATATGTTGAACTTTAAGTCCCTACAGAATGTGATAAAAAAATTTAAAAATTAGAATACATTTTTAAAATGGACATAAAGAATTATATACTTATTATGTTTATACATAAGTCCAAAAAAACATATAGCACTTTGAAGCAGCACAGTCCCACAATATTCCTTTTCCTGTCTCTTGCTTTCATTCAACACCACCTTCTTTTTGAACAACCATGTACCCAAGGGACAGCATAGCAGCAACTGGCATGTCATGACAAGCAGCCCGTATTCAGAAGACCGGAATGACAGGCACTCCAAATATGAAACTACACTTACAGATTACCATCTGCAGTGCAGTTGCTTATTTCATAGGTATCAGTTTATATAGTTAGTGAGGGTGAGTATCTTTCCAATTAACTGCTAGATTCAAAAATCTTCTGGAGATTCCCAGGATCATTGCCCCGTCCATCTTCTACATATAGCTGTATGGCTTGACATTGTCATGTTTCCTAGCTCTTCTCCTTTCTCTCTCTTGATTAGTTAGTCCTCGAGACCCAGCTTTCCTTTTACTTGCATTACACCTTTCTATTTGTATGTCTTCTTTTGAGTTCTCATACTGGGGAAATTATATATTTACACATGTGTGTCTGGTTTATTTCAATTATGAGTATATGTTCAAGTGGCATCCACTTCAATATAAAGGCTTTGAGTTTATCATTCTTAATAGGTGAATAATACTCCATTGTGTAAAAATACCACATCTTTTTCAACCATTCCTCAGGTGATGGGCATCTTGGTTGTTTCCAAGATTTGGCTATCACATATTGTGATGCTCTAAACATAAGCACACATATTTCCCTATGATATGATGTTTTCAGATCCTCCCGGAAAATTCCCAGTAGAGGAATAGCTGGTTTAAATGAGATTTCCAGTTCAACTTTTCTAAGGAGTCTCCACACTGATTTCCATAACTGTTGCACCAGTCTACATTCCCACCAGCAGTGGAGAAGGATTCCTTTTTCCCCACAGCTTCTCCAACCTTTGTTGTTGGGTGATTTCTTTAAGATAGCCATTCTTTCTGAGGTGAGATGATATCTCAATGTTGTTTTAATTTGCATTTCACGAATAGCTAATGATGTGGAGCATTTTTTCATATATTTATTCGCTTCTTTAATTTCATCCTCTGAGAAGCGTGTGTTTCTCTGGGATGCCCATTTCTGGATTCAGTCTTTAAATTTTGGGGACCTACTGTTTTTTAATTCTTTATAAATTATGGAGAGCAGACCTTTGTCTGAATACTTATTTGTCCTGATTTTTTCCAAATTTGTGGGTTGCTTTTGCACTTTGTTGGTAATTTCTTTTGACTTCAAAAAACTCAGTAAGAGCAGGTCCTGGTTCTTAATTCTTTCAACTGTTTCACATGTGATTTGATTTCTGTTCATGAAGTCTTTGCCTACCCCTGTTTTCAAGAGTTGCTCCCACTTTCTCTTCCAAGAGATTTAGTGTCTCTGCTTCAATCCATTTTGACTTTAGTTTAGTGCATGGTGATAGACCTGGGTCAAGTTTGAGTTTTCGGCATGTAGAGAGCCAGTTTTTCCAGCACCATTTGTTAAAGAGGCTATCTTTCTTCCAGCGAGTATGTTAGGCCACTTTGTCAAAGATAAGGTAGCTGAGTGTGTTAGTAGTGGCTTCAGCATCTTCTAATCTATTCAAATTGATCCTCAGGTCTATTTTGTTGCCAATACCATGCTGATTTTATCATAGTAGCCTTGTAGTATAATTTCAAGACAGGAAATGTAATGCCTCCTGCCTTGTCTTTATTGTCCAGAATTGTCTTTGCTATTCTACGTCTTTTCTGGTTCCAGATAAATTTTAGGAATGATTTCTCTACCTCTGTGAGGTATGTCGGTGGTAGTCTGATAGGGATTGCATTAAATCTGTACAGCAATTTTCGGAGTATGGGCATCTTAACAATGTTGGTTCTTCCTATCCAGGAGCATGGAATATCTTTCCATTTTCTGAACTCCTCTACTACCTCTTTTATCATAGTACTGTACTTTTCTTTGAAAAGATCTTTGACTTTAGTGAGATTAACTCCAAGGTATTTCATTTTCCTCACTGCTATTGTAAATGATATTATTTCTATAATTTGTCTCTCAGTGTGTTTGTTGTCTGTGTGGAGGAATGCTGTTGACTTTTGGGTATTTACTTTATAACCTGCTATGATACAGAATTTCTGTATTAATTCTAGTAGGTTCTTGGTGGAGTTTTTTTGGGGGTCTTCCAAGTAAAGTATCATATCACCTGTAAATAATGATAATTTAACTTCTTCTTTCCCTATTCTTATTCCTTTTATTTCTTTCTCTTGTCTAGTGGCTGTAGCTAATGATTTCAGAACTATATTGAATAGGAGTGGTGATAGAGGACATCCTTGTCTTGTACCAGATCTAAGAGTAAAATATTTCAGTTTTTCCCCATTGAAGATTATGTTAGCCATTGGGTTTTCAAAAATGGCTTTTACCAGATTGAAGTAGAAGCCATCTATTCCAATTTTCTGTAGTACTTTGAACAAGAATGAGTGTTGGACTTTGTCAAATTCCTTTTCTGCATCAATGGAGATATTTATGTGGTTTTTAGTTTTTGCTCTATTGATATAGTGTATTACATGTATAGATTTTTCAAAAATTGAACCATCCTTGCAACCCTGGGATGAATCCTACCTGGTCATGGTGTATGATCTTCTTCATGATTTGCTGTATTCTATTTGCTTGGGTTTTATTGACAATTTTTGCATGTATCTTCATGATCTAGATTGGCCTGTAGTTCTCTTTTTTAGTTGCGTCTTTCCCTGGTTTTGGTATCAATATAATACTTGCGTCCAGGAATAATTTTGGGAGGATTGTTTCCTTTTCAATGTAATGGAAGAATTTGAGGAGTATAGGGACTACATCTTCTGTAAATGTCTTGTAGAATTCAGCTGTGAATCCATCTGGACCTGGACTTTTCTTTGTCATTATGTTTTTAATTAAATATCATATTTCATTGCTGTTATTGCGCTATTGAGAGTGGTAATATCTTTTCAATTCAGTTGTGGTAATTTGCACCTTTCTAGAAACCTGTCCATTCCTTTTGTGTCTTCTATTCTGTGAGAGTAAAGATTCTCAAAGTAGCTATTGATAATCTTCTGAATTTCCACTAGGTCTGTGGTAATTGCACCCTTTTTATTTCTTATTGCTTGTATTTGAATTTTTTCTTTCCTCTTTTTAATGAGGACAGCTAGCAGCTTATGAATTTTATTTAATCTTTCAAAGACACAGCTTTTTGCTTTTTTAATTCTTTGAATGTTTTTCTTCGTTTCAGTTGAATTAATTTCTGCTCTAATCTTTATTATTTCTTCCCGTCTTTGATCTCTGGGTTTGGTTTGCTATTTCTTTTCTAGTTTTTGAAGGTACAGCATTACGGTATTTCTTTGTTCCCGTTTTGTTTTCCCAATGTGTCAGTTCACAGCTATGAATTTCCCTCTGAGAACTGCTTTCATCATATCCCATGAATGCCGATAAGTTGTGCTTGAATTTTCATTGAATTATGGATATTGTTGAATTTCTTGTTTAATTTCATCTGTGACCCATTGGTTGCTGAGTAGGACATATTTAATTTCCATGTACTTAAGGGTTTTTTTTTTCTCATTTATTACCAGTTTCATTGAACTGTGGTCAGAAAATGTACATGGGATAATTTCTGGTTTTTTACATATACTTAAGCATGACCTATGGACCAGTATGTGGTCTATTTTAGAAAATGACCCATGTGCAGCTGAGAAAAATGTATCTTCAGCTGTGCTTGGGTGGAACACTCTGTATGTGTCCACTAAATCCATTTGTTTCAAGCTCTGGTTCAGTTCTGTTATTTCTTTGCTAAGTTTTTTTTTTTGTTGACCTATCTTTTGGGGATAAGGGGGTTTTAAGGTCTCCTGTTAAAACTGTGGTATTGGACATTAAATTTTTCATGTCCATTAAGATTTGCTTTATGTAGTTGGGTGCTCCTGTGTTTGGTGCATACATATTTATGAGTGATACTTCTTCCTCTTGAATTTTTCCCCTAACCAGTATATAGTGGCCTTCTTTATTTCACTTGGTCATTCTTGATTTGAAGTTGAGACTGTCTGAGAATAGGATTGCTACCCCTGCTTTTTTCTAAGGTGCTGGGACATGTAGTATTGTGTTCCATCCTTTGACTTTCAGCCTATGAATGTCTTTATGAATTAAATGTGTTTCTTGTATACAGCATATTGTTGAACTTTGTTTCCTAGTCCACTGTGCCAGGCTTTTTCTCTTAATTGGTGAATTGAGTCCATTTACATTGATGGTTACAAATGAGATATATTGACTTACTATTAACATGTTATTTATCTGTTGTCGTTTACTCTTTTTCCTCCTGTGTTTAATTGTTTGCCCTATTTAGTTGGTAGCTTCTGATCTCATTCGTGGACCTCTGATCATTTTGCTCCCTCTCTAGAACATCTTTTAGTAGCCTGTGTAGGGTTGGCTTTGTCATCACGAAATTCTTTAGCTGTTCTTTGTCATGAAAGTATTTCACTTCTCCATCAAACTCGAAAGAGAGTTTTGCAGGATATAGTAGTGTGAGCTGGAGTTTGTTTTCATAGAGGACTTGAAGTACTCTGCTCCATGCTCTTCTTGCCTTCATGGTTTGTGAAGAGAAGTCTGCCCTAATTGATGGTTTTCCTTTGAATGTGATCGGCCTTTTTTCTCTAGAAGCTTTCAGTATATTATTCTTGTGCTGAATTTCTGGGATCTTGACTATTATGTCTCAGTGTGTTTTTCATTGGGTTAAGGTTACTTGGCATTCTGTATGCTTTTGTTTCCTCAATGTCAGATCATTTGCTCATATTTGGGAAGTTTTCTGCTATTACTTTTGCCCATATTTTTTTCAAAGTCATTTGTATTGACTCCTTCTTTCTTACTGATACCTATTAATCTCACATTGTTCATCTTTGCATCATCTTGCAGATGATGGATTATTCTTTCCTGCATCCTCGTTGTTTTTAAGAGATCTTTTCTTACTTTTTCCCTAGCTGCACCAGTGTCTTCAAGATCTGAAACTCTGTCTTCACTTTCACTGAAATGGTTTTGCAAGCTTGTGATTGAGATTTTAATTTCCTCTATATCTCTTTGACTGTGCTTCATGCGATCTATTTCTTTCCTGAATTGCTCATTCATGGAATCCATCATTTTTCTAATCACCTCTATTTTTTTATCAATGTCTTCTTTAGAAGCAGTTATAAATTCTTTTACTGCAGTTTTTTTCAGATTGGGTTTACTCCCTATGTTTCTGTAGTTGCTTTTTTACTTCAGATGCTATGAGTTCTGAGAATTCTTTTTTTATTTCAGAAACGAATTCCACTCTGAATTCCTCTATACCTTTCTGCTGTTGCTTATTTCCTGTTGATTCTATTAATTCGTACATTTGACCTGAGTTAGTAGAAAAGAATTCCACTCTGAGATCCTCTATGACTTTCTGCTGTTGCTTATTTACTATTAACTCTATTAATTCAAACATTTTAGCTGAGCTAGTATCCTCTGTACATGTTCTGGGTGGGCACTGGGTTTCCTTCATATGTTTCTGCATTTGATTCTTTACTGCAGATGTTATTAATTCAGGGATTTCTTTTTTTATTTTCAATCTGCGTTCCGCTATCCCTTTCTGCAGCTGTTTCTTTATTTCAGAAGCTGTTGATTCTTTGCTTTCAGCTGTTTGATTCCCAATTTGTTCTGTGTTAGTGTCTTCTGCACTTGTTATGGGTGGGCTTGGGGTCTGAGATTGCATTTTGTTCCTTCTTGTCATTTTGTGCAGCACTGTCTTCTGACCTTTGTTGTAGATCTTTGTTGCTGTTATAACCTTAGCACCTACTGAAGTTCAGGTTCAGATCTACAAAGTTTTTATTTATCCAGCTTTGCCTGGCTTGGGTCTGGCTTCTGTAATCAGCTCTTTCCTGTTGCTGCCCTTGGGGGTGAACCTGTTGTGCCCCCCAGGCAAGATGTTCTGCTCCTGGACTAACTGGGTAGTTCTGTCCCTTACACTCTCTGCAGGGATTGCAGCTGCAGGGTTTCACCCAGGCCTGTATGTCTGGCCTCAGCTGAGTTTGGAAGTGACAAGATGGAGTAGAGGGTAGAAACAGCTCTCCCACACACTTACTGAGCCTGGGCTAGGACTGGATCTCGGCGTTCCTGGAATGTGGTAGGAATTCCTACTCGGCAGGTGGTGCGGGATACTACAGAGTCATGGGGCTTGTCCAAAGGGGATAGAAGAGGGTCTCACCCACTCTACACCTGGGCTGTGCACAGTAGCTCCCACCGGCACAGGGTACCTGGAAGCTTTCCCACACACTCACCGGGCCTGGGCTAGGACTGGGTCTCTTAAGTTTATTTATTATAAATAATAGAATCCTATAGACTACTTTTCCCAGAATTCCTTGTCAGTTAAATATCTATTAGATTATGTTAATGAGAGTCATGGGTTGGAGGTTGGAAGGTGGAAGAAAGAAAAGCTATACTTTTTTTTCTTTTCTTCCTCTCCTCCATTTCTACTTCTGCAATGCTTCTTGCAATTGTTGCAACAGTAGTTGGGATCTGGGTTCCTGAATAGTTGTGAGATCTCCTGTGCTCAAGTAGAAAGGTGTTTGCTATGGTAAAGTTTCAGATGCTCTGCCAGTCTAGAATAAAGCTGCTTTTGACTGACTCTAAAAGAGGTAATGAAGTTTTTGCAGCCTTGATAGTGCAGCACTTGTGCGTTTTTCATTCCTATAGCTTTAAGAAACTCATAAACTTCAAATTAGTTGTTTAGGTTACCAGATATAAATGTGCAAAATTGGTTTTTAAAAAAATAATAGCAGTTATTAGAAATTTAAAAGAAAAAATAAGAATAAAAACTTAATCATTAACTGCTCCTTTGAAAAGATCAGCAGAAATTAGTAGTAAAATTGTCCTCCATATATACATAAATATATCTTTTCCTCTTCTTTCTTTTGTCCTATACAGAAACCATTGTTGAATTCCAATTACTTTGTTTGATCAAATTTTGTATCACTTTTTTAAGTGCTATTTTCTATTACTATTTTGCATTTTTAAAAAATAAAAAAATAAAAGGCCGGGGAGATGGCTTAGTGGAATAAGCACTTCCCTGGCAAGCTCAAGGGCCTGAGTTCAATCCCCGGTTCTGCCAAAAATAAATAAATAAATAATAAAATAAATAAATAAAAAATTAAAAACTAATATGGGTCTGATGAAAGTGGCAGATAATCATGAGCATATAGGCATTTATAAATGTTTCATGAACATGAATACAGTCATATAGTTAAAAAAGAAAATAAAAATAATGAGAACATATTAGTCTTCAGGTGTGGCAATGATATTCCTGCAGTGGTTTTTAAGAGTATATGTCATCTATGAAGTTTTGTCCATATAATTCTCATTCTTTCCTTTTTATTCTTTGCATTTCTTAGTGACAGGATTCCTTATTTGACATAAGGCATTTCTTTGCTGATTTTTCTTTTCTGTTTTGTACTTACTGTAGTATCCTTAAGACTTCCCCATTCAAAACAAGTGTTAAAATATCCTGGATTTTTCAAAGAAAAAGATAGGATCATCAAAGGTGAGAGCAATTAGGAATCCAAAACTTAAAAAACTTTGTAAAATGCATTGATTCAGGAGAACAATAAATTAAGGACAGACTTAAAGAAGTATTCCTAAGGAATTACATGGATCTTCAGGTCTTCTTTGACTCTTTTAGGACTCACTTTCCTTGCCTCGCATTCTTCCAATGTCTGTATTAGTTGATTGTTGCATATCTAGCTAGTTTGTTCCTAAACACATAATTATTGCAATGTTGTTTACATGGTTTCATGTAAAATACTATTGGTTTTCCTTACTTGCACTTCTTTTCAAGTAATTTCACGGAAATTTTCACGTATTTTTAAATCAAGCAAGTTACTTTTTTCAACTCTAGAGATAGGTATTAAATCTAGCAACATGTTAAAGACAAGGAAATTGAAAAATACAAAAGTTAAGAAACTGGGGCCGCGGAGATGGCTCAGTAGGATAAGCGCTTGACTAGCAAACGTAAGGTCTGAGTTCAATCCCCGGTTCTACGAAAAAAAAAAAAAAGTTAAGAAACTGACTGAAGATGAACTATTTCATGATAGATTTAGGATAAAAACTCATATCAGATTCTCATATTGTGAATATCAAGTACATACATATGTAATTGTGTAGCCATATCTTTCCTAGCAATTCCTAAAACTGAAGAGTAGTTTTTGCACTATATATTGTCACTAGCAACTAATGATGACCCCTATGAAGAATATATACAGTAGAAATTCTGATCCAGCCTGGCCCTTGTTTTATGGGTCTCCCAAGGAGTCATATGGCTCCTTTTTATTTACCATCCCCAGTACTGGTCACATCAGGTCCTGCTTTTTGCTTACTAATTCCAAGAAGAGATATTTTGTATTGCCTGTCACCCTGGCACAGGGTAAGAGCTAGTGATTTTTATTTCTTAGTTTGATACTTACTTATAAATTTCGGGGATGCATTTGTCAGGTCTTCACCAAACTTACATTTAAAATAATGCTAGCGAGACCCAGTCCTAGCCCAGGTCCGGTGAGTGTGCGGAGAGCTTCCTGCTACCCTGCGCCGGCGGGACCAGTCCCAGCCCAGGTGCAGAGTGGGCC
>NW_004524835.1:100726-102017 GCF_000260255.1 Octodon degus | reverse complement strand
AAGTTAATTCAATGAGAAGAAAGATTTGTACTAATAGTGTTTGGACAGAATATCATGTCAGCATTTGTACTATGAATAACCACTAAGAAGATAACAATATGCAATGTATTAATTATTGAAACTCTCCTACTAATTGGTTTTGAAACTGTCTCATTGCTATTTGTTTCTCAATAAAATTATTAAAAATAATGAAAAGAAGAAACAAAATAATAACTATATAAATAAAATTTAGTTTACTTATAATGTTTTCTCTCCATGTGACTCTCCTTACAGCCTTAATTTTATTTCTAGCTTCTTTTTCAGTTTGAGATCTTGAAAATAATGAGTGGGGGAAAAAAGAAAATAATGAGTGGAATGCTTTTAGATAGCTGGAAAATTCCTAAGAAAATCAGAGTCTATTAGCAAAAGAGGCTGATATTAAAGCAAAATAGTAATTGTTGGTATTGACATTTTAGCTTTAAAATATTAGAGTCCACATCATATAATTGTATGCCCACATATTTTACAGCATTGTCTGAAGTTTATAAGAACTATCCAATTTTTAAAATATTCCTTATTATAAGTGAGTTTCCCCCATTCAGTTATTACCTTAAGCATTTAATAAGCGCAGTGTCAACTTCTTTGAGTAATGAAATCCAATACAAGAAATCTAATAAATTCAAATTAATTGCTCTTTCTATGAGAAGATAGAAAGCATGAACCATGTAACTCAAGAAAAAAAAAGACAGATGAAAGGACTATGGGCACTATAAGACCTGTATGTTCAATTATTCAATTATTCTGACTCAGTGTTCACATTGACCCCCAGTAGTTTGATTTTTATAAATTATACATTGTATTGACTACTAATTTGTCATGTGAATTTAAAATCGAATTTATAAATAGAAGTTCATGAATAAAAATGAAAAAAACTGAATTGTGAACACTTACTGTGCCTCACTGGATTGTTTAATATATGCTTTGTAGTACCAATAGTTTTCATGAATATCAATGTTCTACTGTTGAGACATGCTGTTTTTCTACCTATGATCACTAGTTGGTTTTCTGATGACTTCCATTATGCTCACTTTAGATAATAAAGCCAAAACTTTTCCTGAAATCCTGTTTCAGTGTATACACATGCCATCATTGAATGAATTTTCTAGTTCCTCCTCATTATTACCAACATTTATATCTTCAATATTTTATTTTTCCCCCATAATTTTATTGATAAACAAATAGCAATGAGACAGTTTCAAATCAAATTGGTAGGACAGTTTCAATAATTAACACACTGCATACATTCTTCCTA
>NW_004524835.1:95252-99653 GCF_000260255.1 Octodon degus | reverse complement strand
CCCAGTAGAGTCCAATAGTCTGTCATAGTAGTGCATTATCAGCAGAACTGGCAATTATCTGACATTGTTGACTTGAGCCTTTTACAGCTCAGCATGTTAATATTGACTAATGGAATTTTCAACAGCCAAGTTGGAACATGTTCCTTTACCTTTTTAAGGCCATCACACTATCTTGGAACACTGTCCGTGTGTATGGACTTAAAAACTGAACTGGGTTGGAGCGAGTTGCTCCTCTTTCTGTGAATCTTGGGTCTTGGGTTTTGACTACTCTGCTCCTGCATATGATGCCTACTCTGCCATTCATCCTCTTCCATGGGCCTTCCCCTTGCTTAGGAAAAGCAAGGAGGACTTTCCCTCATCTCAGCTGAGCTTTTGATGGGTATACAAATTTTCCTTGTAAGAGTCAGATGTTTAATTCAGAGAAAACATGATGTATTTTTGAAACTTGGTGATGGGTTCCCTAATTAAGAAAACTATAAATAAAGTTGAACTTTGGAGCCACAAAAAAAATAAAAAAAATAAAAAATAAAATAATGCTAGCATATCACCCTAAGCAATCTAACTCATAGTATAACTAGCAATCTAATTGTAACATTACCATTGCAATGTGTGATTTATAGTATTGACTCAGGAGCGCAAAACTGCCAAGCTCAACATGTATCTCTTTAGGGCCATTATTGGTGAATTTTCTGTTGGACCTAAACTCTCTTCACTGGAAACACTTTTTCCACTCCCTCTGTTTCAACATATTTGACCAGTGATTTCCAGGTCACTTTTGGCCATGGAAGTTTACCTTTCTCAGTGACCAAGAATTCAACTGCAGTCAATTCTTCTCTTGCTCTCACACCTAAAGTTAGCTGACATTCACCCAATATGGCTTTTTATGGTAAGGCCATTAGTTTATAGACAGTGTTGGGTATTTGTGGAGGCTTGTGCATTGGGGGTCGTTATCTACTTTGTATGTCACCTTATAAAAATGTTGTTTAGTCATATTTATCTCTAGCATGTGTCAAATTTTATTAACTGTCCAGAATGGGAACCACTAAGTAAACAAAAAAAATTTAAATATTGTCTCAAATCACAAAGAGAGCAGAAATGGTATGATTATAAATTTGACACTAGGAATGCTGACCTAAACATAGTAATTAAGATTTCCTTTCACATAGTCTTAAATACATAATGTTCTTGCTGGCTAACACAAAAGAAGATTGTAGCAGTACAGAACAAGCTATCAGTTAGCAGATTAAAAATGGAACATTTAAGTAACAAATGCTAAGAATGTGTCTGCTTCAGATTATGTTTTTATCCTCCAGAAACAGTATATAATGGAAGCATACAGAAATCATGAAACAAAGTCAACAAAGATGAGAAGCAGAGCCAAACACAAGATATATATAGATATAAATATATATGGTTTTTTTTTAAGTAGAAAGCAAAATGTCAGAATAGTTAGCCCATTTTTCTATCTGGTAAATTTTTTTTCTTTGACTATCTTTTTGTTTTATTGTCCCCTTTCCAGAAGAGTTATAGTCATTTCACTTCAAACATTTTCTATATTACTTTATGAAACAGAAACATTTTGAAAATAGAACATTTATTCAAGTTTCCTAGGAAATTTTTTAGACATCCTTATCAAGCACAGTTCTTGTTCCTAGATTGTCCTCTCAGTTAGGATTAAGTGATTATTACCTTTATATATGACATTTCTGTTAGAGTTACAGTTGCAAATTTGATTGCTGGTGAACTACTATGATGTGTTAATTTTTGCTAATTCTAGAAGTAGGTTTTATTACAGTGTATATTTCATATGTGAGATAACTGAGGTACATGGCTGATAAGCAACTTAGTTTTGATTATGCAGCTAGAGGACTACCCTTCCACCCCTGTCTTTGAGGGGTCGAGTTCATCAATCATTTGTAATGCACTATTGAAAAAGAACTGCCATCACTTACTATCAAAAACAGACAAAACCTCCAACTTTCAGAAATAGAGGTCTGTGGAAGGAAAGCATTATGGAAAGCATGGGTTAATTTCTCCAGTTTTTGCAACCAGAATTACCTTTTCACACTTGTACCCCATCTTCAGGGTATGGCTGGACACAAAACCAGTACTGTTTTCCTTAAACCAAAGCTGCTTTTTTTTTGTTCCATTTATGATTAATATTTGAAAAGTGAACGTTATCAAATAGTAAGGAAGAGAAATAAAGGAATTATTATCTAAAATATAAACAGTATAAACATCACCATATTGCCAAAGAAAAAGTTGCTAATGTTAAGACCTTTTAATGAGTGAGAACTGGTGCAGTATGATATATTTCTTGCTCTTATTGTCCCCTTTCCAGAAGAATAGTAATCATTTCACTTTAAACTTTTTCTTTATTAATTTATGAAACATAGTCTCTTTATGTCTTTTTTTAAAAACAGGACTCTTTCTCACAAATCCATTTTCCTGTCTATTTGTAAATGTGAATAAAAATAACTCCCTATTTAAATTTAAAAATATTATATATCTAATAAATAGGATAGCTGAGAAATAAATTGACACCTGTAAGATTTCATGACATTTTGAAAATTGGAAATATGTAAAAATCCTGTATGCCTCCCTGGCAACATAAAAAGGCTAAACATTGGGCTTAATTAACAATCTCCAAAATGTCTAGTCTTCTTTGAATTAGCATGCCCTTGCAAAATTCATATTTATAGTCTTTTTCATTAAATTTCTTTATACAAATATAGAGAATTTTCTGTTTTATATTCTGATGAGCCATACCACCTATTGTGATATCTGTAGAATTAAATGTGTTTCATCTAAAAATTTGATAATATGAGCTACACCACAAAATCTGTCTTGCTTTTTGAATAACTTGAATTTCAAACCACTTAAAAAGTGAACTGTCGGGGTTAGGGAGATGGCTTAGTGGAATAAGTGCTTCCCTGGCAAGTGCAAGGGCCTGAGTTCAATCTCCTGTTCCACAAAAAAAAAAAAAAAAAAGTGAACTGTCTGTTATTCTTTCATTTTGAGAATTAAAATTTTAAAAGAAGGCAAAAGAGGATGAAGAGGATAAAAAGAAAAACTTCATGGTATAAAATCAGAATACTGAATACTAAAGACAATACTTAAAATATCTTGAAGTAAAAGATCACAATTAGATTTTTCTCATTCTTTTCTTTCAGTTCTCCCTTAATCTCATGTAAATAATTTTTGTTGCATTTGTCTTGAGATTAAAAGCTGACCTTTTGAAGTCCTCTGCTTCTGGACTGAAGCAGCCTGGGAAATTTTGAATCTCGTGTCCTTTATTTAATCCATTTTATTGTGGAACATTTTGTAGAATTTTATTTTATAATAAGACTAAATATTTTCAGACCTTCATTCCACAATACACAACCCTTATGAGAAGTGTCCTTAAGTTGGTGTGTGGTGGGGAATACAACACTGAGAGGCTTTAGTTCTTTATTAGAGTGATTGAAAGTAACAAAATAGAGGAGCATCACTTCCCTGTTGGATATAGTACATAACCATATGCACCTAAGCAAAGTTTTCTTGCGCTTTCCACCATACATCAATTAGAACAGAATTTTGTCGACCATAACATGATTAAGTTACTGGAAAGTAGTTATTTCCACAGTCCTTTAGCTATACAAAGGTAATCTAGAGAAGATAATTTTTTTGACTTGACAATTTTGCCACAACCCATTATCTAAAAAAGGTAATAATTTTTCTAGTACTGTGGGTCTAATAATAAATACAGAGCACAACAAAAATAATTAAGCATGCTTTCATTCTCTCTTGTTTAACATGAGGGAAGACACCTTGTGTATTATTTTCTATCCGTCTCTAAATTGAACAAGAGTGTTCGGAGTGAGAGACATCTTTACAGTTGATTTAAATTCAAGGTCAAAATTAAACATAAAAGAGGCTTCTAAGCGGAACTGGGTGAGCAAACAAAATTCAAACATAAGAATTTCAGAACAAGGAATAACGTTTTCCATGGTCTCTCAATAACTATAGTGAAAGTACAGTCTTTAAAATAAATATAATGGAATAAAACACAACAAATAAAACCTGTAGCTTTCACTGAAATGAAGAATCTACGAGCAAAATTAAAGAGCATAAAAGGACACAAGTAGGGCCGGACAAATAGCTCAGCAGATTAAAATGTCTGCAAGCAGGAGCAAGGGCTAGGGGTTCGAGCCGCGGGCATTCTATGCTGACCCCGCCCCCAGGGTTGTGCTGAGACAGTGACTGAGACTGGGAGTGGTGGCGTGCGCCTGTGGACAATTCCCTAAAATACAAAAAAAAAAAAAAGCAAAGACATAAGTTAACTCCTATTCATTCACAATCTACGTGCAGGTAAAACCTTAAAACTTTTGCTGTCTTGAGAGTTTCCTGCTACCCTGCGCC
>NW_004524835.1:69583-89097 GCF_000260255.1 Octodon degus | reverse complement strand
ATTTGAATATTATAGGTGTGTAAACTCAGCAAAATATTCTAAAAGAGTCCAGTAGCCCATAATAGTATTGGGTCTTCCACTTGACTGGCAATGTCAGAAATTGTTGACCTGAGTCCCCCACAGCTCAACATAGCAGCGTGGCTTTACTTCTTCAATATTTTATATTTTGGTTGTTTATGATCATTGGTTTGTAAAGCATTTTAATACTAAAGAAAACAAAAATGATAGAAACAAAAATAAAAGCAACTCCTCAGAGATTTACTTTAGTCTAAATAACAATGTTTCTCAAGGTCTCATAATTTTTTTTAAAAGAAACTTTATCAGCTCTCTGTTCCTGCAGTTGCTATCTCTCAGTAAACTATGTTTTACATTCCTGATGCTAGCAAAAGCAGTTTGGCAATTTTGTGCAAGCTCTGGAACAGAAATTACCTTTACAGAATTTCAGAATAGATATAGAAATTACAATTTTAAACTTATGTCAGAGGTTGTAAAAGAAACTTCCATTAAAAGTCACATAAATGGAAGAAGAAAAGAAATATATATGTATATACACATGCTTGCTTGGATAATAATACTTCTGATTTCTGCTGGTCTATCGAAAGGACAATTTCATACTCATTTTTTTTCTCTCTCCTCTTTAATTTTTTATAATTTTTGACTAATTTTGCATGCTCATATCTGGTAATCTGAACAGCTAATATGAAGACAATGACATACAATATAACAACCACTGTTAAATTCCTATCATTTTATTTAATAAAATTCAGTATCGTTTCTAATGTGACTTTATGATATCTTTTATTCTCTTTAAAAAATAAAAAAGTCATATAAATGCACAAGTGGGATGAATTTGACCCAAAAACTTTCTTCACACCAATAAAACAATCAATACAATGAAGACAACTCAAAGATAGGAGAAAGCATTTGCAAACCAGATATTTATAAGGGAGTAATGCCAAAAATAATAAAATTCATAGCAAAAAACAAATTTGTTTTAAAATAGAGAAAGATGCTCAAAATCACTAATCATCAGAGAAATGTAAATAAAAACCACACTGAGCTATCACCTCACATTTCTTATGACAGCTATTATGTAAAAGTCAAAGCATAACAAATGTTGACAAGTATGTACAGGATAGGGAATGCTTCTATATCAGTGGTGGGACTACAAATTGATATACCCATTTTAGAAAATAGCATGAAGGTTCCTTCCAAACTTCAAAGTAAATTATCATACGATCCAGCAATATCACTTGTGAGTACACACCCAAAGAAAACAAGAACTCTGTCTCAAACAAGTATCTGCATCTTATATTCATAGCATTCCTACTCATAGTAGCCAAAATGTAGAAAATCTTGTCTGTCTAATGAAGAATATGTAGACAGGCTCAAAGCTGCAGTGCTTTCTTCATGGGGAAGCATTAGAAGTAACAGGAATTAATGAATTTTCTGCTTATGTCCTTCACCCCTTTTCCCACTCTATTGTTCATTTCTTTCTTATTGAACTATAGAAGCTACTTTAGGGATGTTTCTGTTTAATCACTTCCATTAAACAGTGTTTCTATAATTATGGGTGTCTTCTCAGTTTAGTTCATCCAAATCCTACCCTTCATACAGATTTTTTTATTTCTGTAAAAAACTACTTTCTTGGAAATTTCCAAAAGAAAAAAGTATAAGAAATTAGAAGAGAGGAAAAAATATTCTGTCTGAATTTTCAGTTCAAAATTATAAATTATTATTTCTACCTCAAATTAAATACTAGTTCATTGAGATTTTAATCAAGATACTTAGCATGGTTTGTTTCTTTGGTTGGTTGGTTTTTTTTTCTCTCTCTCTCTGTTTTGGTAGAGCTTGATCAATTAATCTTAAATTTACCAGAAATCAAGTACAAGACAGGACTGGGACAAAAGTAAGAAATAGTTTAGCTGATTTTTTTATTATATGAAAAAGATTTTATTTTTCTTTTTAATATTCCTCTTCCAAAATAATACCCCACTCTAGGGCTTTGAATAAAAATTGAACAGATATATTTTATCATTAACGTTTAAAATTCTAAAAGTTACATTTCTTTCCTTTAACAGTGCTTTGGTTTAACTTGTCGACATTTCTCCCACAAGAAAGTCCTCCTGCCTTCGCCTATCACGGTGAGGGGGCGGAGTATCTGTCTTTAAAGCTCCAGGCTTGTTAAGCTTGGGCAGTTTACAGGGAAGGGCTGTGTTACTGTTTACGGAGGTTTCAGCTGAAGAGCAGCTTCAAAGGTAAGGCGATGTCGTCCAACTGAGTTATTTTCACAGACTTTTGGAGGATTTGGTGTACAGGCGCGAAGTGACTGCTGTTTTACAGTTGTGCTTCGTTTCTGTGAAGGCATTATTTATTTACCTGGATTTATTTTATTCGTCCAGATATCACAGTGGTGGAAAACGGTGATCCTATTACACCAGGAGGAGGGAGTTTCTTCATGAGGTTTCAAAAGCTAGTTTTGGAATAGGGCATTTTATTTTTCAGTCAAAAAGCAGTAATGGCTGGAAAAATATAATCTTTTTTTTTATTTGGAAATAAAAGATATGCTAATACTAAACTAAAACTTGTTAGGGATATTACTTTCATATCACTTTGGATTTGTTGATTGTGTCTCTAACAAATCTGTTTTGGTAGAATTTGTATAAAAGTCTAAAGCATTGTATAATTACGCAGCTTCATCTAACTCTGAGAACAAAGAGTTTGGTTATTTGTCAAATTATACCCAATATTTTAAATGAATTGCTTTTTAATGATGTACAAAATGTGATCGTTATATCTCTAGCGGGAGAACTGTGTGTTCCTTTTGTACTATAATAAAAATATCCATGAGATCATAAAAATAAAGGACATTTCTTAATGTCACAAACAACAGGTATTTCTAGTAATAAAGCGTTTGTACTACTATAGAATGCCAAGCAGAAGAGGGAGCAATTTTCTACTTTCTTCCATAAGTCACTTTGCGTACATAACATAAAAATAACTGAAGTGAAATTTTAAAATTGTGTGTGAGGAAGCTACCTCTTCCAAAATGGTGCAAACATATATAAACATAAAAGGATGTCAAATATGCAACACAATCAGTAATTTCAAATAATATAGTCAAACCTATATATATTGTGAAAGAAAAAAATCAAAGAATTAGGCTCAAATATAAGTAATAAAAGACTCAGGAGTGCGAGTACTGATAATGTGATAGACTCTGTGTACTTTTAAGATTCTTTTAGAAACAATGCAACTGAAAGGGGAGTCATTTATTTTGTCACAGACACTTGAACAGATACTCATATTTCATTGTCTTTAGTGGAAGTTTGATTTTGTTTTTAGATTTAAGAGACTGGTTATTTAGATGTTTGTGCTTTTCTGGAAATTAATTAAACAGTCCAGACATTAGTTCAAGCAGAAGACACTTATCTGTACTCTGGATAAAACAAATAGTAGAATAGTCACATTCAGCCTACAATATTGATTACTATTTACCTGTAAAAAGGAGGAACTGAAAATGGAAAGAAAAGAATCTGTAGTATAGTCTAAAAATAAGCAAATTGCCAGAGGACTGACATCATGAAATGGCATCTTTTACCAAAAAATGTGTGTGTGCATTATTATATGCAAGTGTATGTGCTACTTTTTAATTTTTAAATATCAGTGAGGTTGGAGAGAAAGAAAATTTTGACCTTTCATGTGTTACATATTTCCATTTTAAAATAACAAGGTTGCATTATTCTCATTATGAGAAAATGCGATAAAAGTTTAGATATGTTTTAAAATGCAAAGCAATTCACAAAAGATGTTATGAAAATGCTTTTTATTTTGCACAAATGATCAAATATATTGTTTGCAGGAAAAATACAGAGAACAAATCATAATATTTCAACCTTTATTGACATTTGATTTCATCATTGGAAATTCAAAAGAAGTAAGACAGTATGCAAGAGAGATATTATAATTACAAAGATTACAATGAGGATTTTCTGTTCCTGTTTTTTTTTTTTTTTTTTGTGTAGCTCACCTACACACCTCTTAAGCTGAGAATGAAAAAATTGCAAGTTTGAGAAGGCTACTATGGTCTTTTTTTCCAACTTTCAATCCTTTTTTACTAATTATATTGAGAAAAAATAGCAATGAGACAGTTTCAAAACCAATTAACAGGACAGTTTCAATAATTAATACATTGCATATTGTTGTCTTCTTAGTGGTTATCCATAGTACAAGATGCAGACATGATATCCTATACAAACACTATTAGTACAAATCTTTCTTCTCATTGAATTAAGAGGAAAGTAGATGTATATCTATCCTAACTATTTTGTGTATACAGATACAAAATGGGCTACTATGTTCTTTTTTTTTGGTTTATATTTTTTTTCCATAATTTTATTGAGGAACAAATAGCAATGAGAGAGTTTCAAATCAAATTGGTAGGACAGTTCCAATAATTAACACATTGAATACTCTCTTCCTAGTGGTTATTTGCTATATAAGATGCAGACAAGATATCCTATTTACAAACACCATTAGAACAAAACCCTCTATTCATTAAGAGAATGTAACTATATATCTATCCTAACCACTTTGAATACACGGATACAAAATGGACATTCCCTTTTTTGTTAAGTTCCATCATTTAAATATTACAGGTGTGTAAACTCAGCAAAATATTCAAAAAGAGTCCAGTAGTCCATAATAGTATTGGATCTTCCTCTTGACTGGCAGTGTTAGAAATTGTTGACAAGAGTCCCCTACAGCTCAACATAACACCATGGTTTTACTTCTTCTTTTTTTTTTTCTTTCTTTTTTTGACTTTACTTCTTATACTTCGTTTTCATACTTTTCTGATGGTTGGTTAAGACCAAGATAAAGCAAGATCTATACAACAAAAGTTGTAGCTTTTGGGGCTACTATGTCCTTGATGACTAGTTCCCACGATTTCCTGTAAGGATTTGAGTGTTTGTAGTTCTGATTTTGATCACAAGATGGCGCTTACCAGATTTCAAAAATTTTCTCCAGGCAACCATTTTTACAAAGTGAACAAAGCAATTTGATGTATTTTGTATTAGCCAACTGTGAGAGAGCATGTAGGGTATGATTGAAAAGAATTCTTAAAAGACTGAACATTTATAAGGGAAAAAAACTCCAAATGAGGACTGATGGCAGGAATCACTTGCAAACTATTAAATGCTACCCAGAATTTGACTTACAGAAGAGACAAAGCAAATCCTACTTTTCTTCTTTCGTCTACCCACCTAATAATTTCCCTGAGAAAGATGATTTCAAAATGAACCAAATAGCATATATAAATACCAGAGAGCATTTTATATTACAAGAATGTGATGGAAAATAAACATGATATCTACATCACAGGTGAGATTTCACCTCATTACAATTTTTCAGAATAATATGCCTGGTAGTGTCTTGGTAAGGAAATTTCTTTACATTTTTAATTATGTGATTTGATTCCTTCTTTTTCCACAGCCTCGCTTAATATTCAGAGGTCTATGAGACCTGATTGCCTGCCTGTTATCCCAGGTGAGCCCCAGAAAGGTAGTGCAGCCGCAGAAATGGCCAGCAGTCAGAGGGAGAATTAGGGTAGCTGGCTCACAGGGCCAGGAACACTGCAGTACACATAGCAGAGGGTAATGCATCAAACATTTCACATTAAAAGCATATTGAGATCTTGAAGGATAATTAACTTGGTTTCTTTTTTGATAGCTATAGCATTTTAAATTAAAAACTATTTATTGTTTTTTTGTTTGTTTTGTGGCCAGATCAGAACTGGTGGGGCTGGGGCAGCATTTGGTGCCAGAGATTGAACCATGGTCCCTGCGCTTTGCCTAAACTTGCCTAAGCAGGTGCTTTAGAACACTGAGTTATCTTGTCAGCCCCTAAAAACTATTTATGTTAATAACATGCTCATTTAGGAAATTTTGGTACAATTCAAGTTGCTCTGTGTCCTGTAGCTATAGCATTTGTAATTCACAGTCACAACTTCTCATTTTAAAAATCTCATACTTTAAACAACTATGAAAAAACTTATGGCTGACACTCACAGTTTTACTGTTATATCTCACAACTTGTCAAGGAGCCATTCTTAGTCTTGAGTGAAGACAGTTGGATGTCAGGCCTAGATACACCATGATCCACATGATAGAAACTAAGAATCTTGTCATTTTCACATTGAAAGCTATGTTTCAATCTTAAAGGATTAATTTATTTTGATTTCTGCTTTGTAGTCAAATCATTTTTTTTCATTTAAATAATTTTTGCCCTCAGGATTCAATCCCAGGGCTTTGCACATGTTAGGTGAGTGTTCCACCAATGAGCTACTCTCCAATCATGCAGTTACATCATTTTAAATATTGAAAAATTGGGGTACAATTCATTTTGATCCCTTTTCTGTATCCATAATGCTTATAATTAAAACTTACAGATTCTCATTTTGAGTATCTTATTTGAAGCTACTACAAGAAAATGATGGAAAAGGCTATTTGTGTATCCACCTGAAGTTCCAGCTATGGCTTAACCCCTTCTGTCTGAATCTATTTTTCTTCCTTGGATCTTGTGTCCATTCTCATTGCCATTCCATTTTCTTTCTACTAGCAGAACAAATCTTTTATCCAATCCCTTTTCTTTATGCCATATTTTAATCTAATCCAGTTATCACTACCTGAACCTGCATTGTGAAATTTCAGAGGGATAAAAAGAGGTTACCATAAGTGAGGACCATTTATTAACACTGAGGCCATAAATTCATTCTTCTTCAAAAACACGACTTTTCTAACAAAGTATCTACAATTTTTATGACTGCATCATCAAATGTACTTTAATAATTGATATTTGTACATCATAAATTAATTTCACAGGGAAACATTACCTATGAGATTTTATTAACTATGCTAAGATATGGAAATATAACTTAAATAGTTGCTACAGATTAAGTTCTTTGTACAGATAAACCAGCAGTTTCAAACTCACAACTGAGTTCCTGCTCACAGGACTCACAAAACTCAAATCCATAAACTTGTTAAAATTCCTTCATGAAAAACTTTGATGGGGGACTGAGAAGATGGCTGAGTAGAATAAGTGCTTCCCTGGCAAGCGCAAGGGCCTGAGTTCAATCCCTAGTTCCACAAAAAAAAAAAAAAAAAAAAAAACCTCTGATAGGCTAGACACTGGACCCAAGCAGTAGAAATCCATGTTACACACACACACACACACTCGCGCGCGCGCGCACGTGCGCGCGCACAATTTGATGAGTGGTCACAGAATAATTTTAATACAGCCTCGCCCTGCTTTTATAAACATCTGGAAATATGATATTCTCTTCTAAAGAAGAGTCCCCAATGCAGGTCATTTTTTTAATTAGTTAATTATAGAAAGAGCTGTATCATAGTGCAACTGCTCCTGTAATCTGAATAGTTAGCATATGGCAAGATATGTGTTTTCTTCTTCTTTGTGATAAGACATGGGGTTGTGTAAAAATTTTAAAAATTTTGTTTTAAATTTGGTACATTATCTTAAGAGACCTAAACTTTAGAATTATCCTTCAGCAGTGGAAAAGTTTTAGAACTTCTTGAGAAGTAACACCTAGAAGTTAAAGACAATAAAGATCTAAATTTCAGGGTGAATTTCTTATTTTTTTAATTAAAAAACTCATCAAAAGAAGATATAAATATAATCTCCCATATCTAATTATCAGGTGCAGACAACTAATCACAAGGAATAGTCAGTTGTTAATAACAGCGGAATGAAATGGGCTTTTCACTGTGTGAAAAATGATTGCCAGTGTCTGTCCAGGAAAAGGCATATCTGAAAAGAAATTACTACCAGAAAAATACAAACAAAACAGATTTATCATGACTGTTCTAAAGCCAACTGAAAACTATCACCAGATATGGTCAGTACACACTCAATAGTGTACCACAATATTTTAAAATTTGTTTTTGGTATGCAAAAGGCAGAGACAGTTCATGGGTAAGTACAATAGTTAATGAAGATGGCTGTAGTTAATTCTCCGATGTGTTCACCAGCACAGATATGAGATTAAGCCACACAAACCAGGTTTCTCACAATCCAAAAGTAAATGGCATTATTTATTCTATCGAAGAGACAGGATTTCAATCCTCTTTGGCTTGATGGAGTACTGTGGAGTGAGGGCACATTCTTATGTTTTGGAGTTAAAGTGTCTCCAATTTCATCTTACTCTCTTCCGTACTTTGTGGTCATAGGTGATAAGTGAGTATCAGTTTCCTTATTCCCTTGCTAAGTGCATATTGTGACATTTCTTTGCTTCTAGGTAGAAGAATGCCATTTCAGTAATGTTCACATTTGCGTTGCATCTCTGATTATTAAGAAAGGCGAATATTTTATTTTAGTCAATTTTAGTTTTTATTTTGTATTTAGGTTTTGAAGGGTCTCAATAAAGAGTACTTCCCTCTTTACTGAACAATTTGATATAAAACAAATAGAGTTATAAATGGAAGTGAAAAAATCAGCTTTTCAGTACAAGGCAAAAGTAAGTTATAGAACATTGGTTATGGTGAAAATTAATTGGAATACAACCCCAAATGGAAGCAAAGGAATGCAAGTAGCTTTAAGGCTTGCAGCTGTACAAGAGTAAAGGTTCTTACAGTTGTACTACATGACCTTTATTGCAAGAAAGCAATTAGAATTAGTCTCCATAATATTGTGAATTATCCATTTGTGGTTTATCCCCCATTTTACATTGTTATTTATTACTACTATATAAAAGCTACTTCAGTGATACTCATTTGTAGAAATTAGGTGCCAGAACAGGCAAATAGGCAACCTATATATTGTATGATATATACAGTTTTAACTAGTCTTAACAAGCTCTCTTTTATATGATAATGCGGTCCTTTTTTTTTTCTTGGAAATCACTGACCCTTGCAGCTTCAATGTAAATTAAAAGACAAATGTTGCCAGTTCTCCTTTCAAGTGCTTTAAAAATGCACTTTTTTTTCCTTCAATGAATTGCAGTTTAACTTGCCAATTCTCTTCCCTGTAATTGAGAAAAAGGACCCCTGCTTTCCTGTCCTCTTGAGGGGGCGGAGCCTTCTGCGAACAGCTGGGAAGTAAGCGCGCCTGGCCAGTCTTAGGGGAGGGGCTGCATTTCACTTCGTGAGGCTGCAGCTGACGAGAAGCTTCAAGGTAATGGCTGTCTTAAAGCTACTTATTTTCTGGGAATTTCTTCTTTAGGTCTTGGTGTTAAGCTAAAATAAAATAGAGATTGTTGCCTGGGAGAGGGGGAGTGGAATATGGTTTTGGTCGAATTGCTCTTACTGAAGCAGAATTAATCTTCTGTAATTTTTGTTTCTTCTGATATTTTTTAAAGTCCACAGTGTGGGAATAGGTGATCAGATTACAGATTCTAAATTAAGATTTAAGTGAGGCGTGTTTTTCATGTTAATTTTTGCGTGGCAGTTCATGTTTCTGTCATTACAGATTTTATTATATTTTATTTACAGAGTATATGCTACCAAAATACTGATAGAAAGATATGGATATATCAACAACTGGCACAAACACAAATATAAACGTATACGACCATAGAAAGGGATTTAAATATGCTGTTGAATGATAACACTTGTTAACATAAAGAGGTGTTTTACCTTACAGGGGTGACTAGACACCGTGGTAACAATCAGCATCTCTGAGTAATTAGATTCCTTGTTAAAATCAGCGTTTCTGATTGTTCAAATTACTGGATTTTTAAACAAGCTACTTTTTACTTGGATTCAGTATTTTTAGAATTCAGCATTTTAGATCCTTTTAGAGTGATTTTTCTGTGCTATGATCATTTTGAAAGTTAGAAGAGAAAAATGATGCCGAAAGAGCATACCATTTTGTTTAAGATACGTAAATGGTCACAGACACGCACAAACATGCTCTGATACCTTCCTTATCTTTTGCTGATAGCAAAATTATTCCCAGATCTGGTCAAGAGGGTAGGCTGACTCAGTCTTGCCTACAGCCCGCATGTGTCCTCACGTAGCTCATCCCTTAAGACCCGTGGTCAGCTGGAAGCACTTTTTTCTACATCATCTAAGTTTAAACAGGAGCTAAAAAAATAATTTCGTTTATTTCTGTAAAGTGTTTTAAAGGTAGTGTGTGAAGTGATGCTTCCAAACAGTGCACTGCTTATAAAGTTGACAAAACATGAACTTGTAGTGAATTGAAAAGATCTTTTTGAAGTAGTATTAGGCGAAAAAAGCAAATTTCAAAACAAGTAGCATAATATGTCACTGAAAAAAAGCTATTAATAAAATATGTATAACCACATTCTTAAAAATGTAACATCCAACCTGATGGAATTATTTGGGTGGTTGAAGCATGCTTTACTATCTGTATTTAAAAATAAATAAAGATGGATAGATATAGTAATTTTCTAACAATCAGAAAAAAGATTAAGATAGAATGCTGCAAAGTTGAGAGAAAATTTATTTGAATTTATCCATTAAAGGATCACACTGAAAATACTACTTAATATGGAAAAATGTTTAAACTGTGAAGTTCAGTAGAGTAAAAAGGTATTTTAAATGGCATACATACACATATGGTAAGAGAAAATATTAAAAAGGCACTAATCCTTTTGGCTTTCCAAAACTGTACTTCTTATGTTTCTCATATTTTCAGTTTTTAGCAAGGAAGCATTTTATTTTACAATCAGATTATTGGAGTTGAAAATGTTTGGGCACCATTTTTTTGTATAATACACAAAAAAATCTCTGAATTTAAGCACGGAGTATTCTAGAAGCCTATAAAAGCTGCTGTCTGGCAGGGTGAAGTTCCCACCCTAAGGACAAGGTAGTGGCAGTTCTAGTTCTGGTCACAAGATGGCAGTTTCCAGATAGCCAAAATTTCTTCCAGGCAACTGTGTTTATAAAGTGAACAAGCAAAGCGATGAAACATATTTTGTATTAGCAGAATATGAGATAGCATGTAGACTGTGAAGAAAATGCCATTGAAAAACATTACATTTGTCTAGAATACAATGTCCTACCGAAGAACCGATGTTAGGATTCAAAGAGAAACAGTGTGCTGTTGGAGAGAGTGTGACCAGTAGTATACACAAAACAATTGCTATTTCCCTTCTGTTTTGTCTCCACTCTTAATTTTCCTGAAGGAGATGATAGAATCATGAACTAAATAACATAACTGTTTCCTAGAGATTATTTCATATTATAAGAACATGAGGGAAAATATACACGGCATTTGCCTCACAAATGAGATTACACCTCATTCTTGTTTCAGAATGACATACCAACTAGACTTTTTTCTGAAAATTATCTTACATTTTTGCCATTTTATTAGTTTGACTCTGTCCTTCTTTTCTGTCTTAGGTCAAAGATGATAAATGAGACCTGGGAAGTCGGCCTGTGATACTGTTTGAGTTCCACAAAAGCAGAGGAGCCTCCAAAGTGTTCAACAGGTTGAAGGCTCTGCAAGACAAGCAGTTGAAGTGATAATCAACACAGCTGAATTACAAGGCCAGAGCTGCTGTTATCCACATAACAGAGGGTAAGACTCTATTTCATAAAACATTTTATGTTAAAAACATGTTAATTTGACAATACAGAGTATAGTTTATTTTGTTTCTGGCTTGCTAGCTGTAACGTTTCAAATTGAAGAACATGCTTTCTAGTGTTGGCACTAACTCAACTTGCAATGGCTTCACTTAACACATTGTCAACTTTATGACAGTACAAAGCCATTGATATTCAGTAAAATTCATCCTTTGAAATTAGATCTTTTCCCAGACTTGTGATATGCAGTACAACATCCTGTCTTGATGTTGGACAGTGGCTGCAAACCATAACTCCAATATGAGAAAAAATAGTAGTCTACAGTGGACTGTATTATCACCATTTGGGGGATGTTGCTTTGTGTTTTTGTATCCTACTGTAATAGAGAAATTAATTCCCACACTGGTGAATATCATATGCATTAAGTTTAAGGTCTCACATCAGAAATGTACTTGCAAACCAAAGAAGGTTAGTATAGTTTTATTACAGTTAAGAAGATAAACACCTCCTAGAATTATACAAGGGATCTGTCCCAAGTGAGTTCCACCAATTCTTTTTATCAAGATTATTTTATACAGCAAAGTCACAATGTAGGTCAAACCAGAATCAACCAATAGGACTACAACTATAGTCTCTTAGTTAATATTGTTCCAATAGGGAAACAAGGGATGTAACAAGGTTATATGGTAAGGATCATTAACTTTAGCTTATCTATAATTTCGTGAAAGTTTGTGTTTGGATGTTCTGGTCACCCACTCATTCCTCTGATGCCTATCTGGACTCACTGGGCCACATGGTGCTAATTGCAGTAAAATCCCAAATTGCTGTTTATCTTTACGGAGACTCCCAGGCTTGGCTGCCAGTCTCCACCTTGAGGCCTGCCCCACTTCAGATTCACCTCCAGCTGCAACTTTGATGTTTCTGTGTCTTTTGTACTGACTCCCTTGCTGAGCCAGTCCCTCTCTTGGCTGCTTGTACATTTATATCTAACCTAGCTGTCTGTAATACCATTTCTACAGAACACATTATTTCTCAACAATGATATTTTCAGCTTATGATGAATTTACTGGGATATAACTCTCAGTCCAAGAACATGTATATGCTAAATCTCTATAATGAAATTGATCAAATGACCATGATAATGGTAACTTTTAGAAATCTAGCATGTTCTAGCCAACTACCTAACCCTCAAGAAACCCTTGTAAAAGGAATACTGACAATAAGTAGCCATGCCGATTCTGAATCTCTGATTCCTGAACTAGTCCTTTTAAGAGAAATTATTGTGTTCTGCTCTGGGCTGGTGTGAGAGACATACCCCAGTGTCTGTCTGCCTGCCTTCCTTATACAAAAGAGCAGCAGTGGCAGATTGGAAAAATTAAAAGGGGATTTATTTCTTGAGAGTAACTCAAGAGGCCACAGAGGAACAAAGTGTTCAGTAACAGAAATGGACTTCCAGAAGTATCCCCCAACTCTCCTTGACCATTTCTGATCAACCCTTTACACACACACACACACACACACACACACACACACACACACACACACACACCTTCCTTTTGTGTGTTGGCTATAATTAATGAAGGTCATGTCCTGGTACATTATGAAACTATCCTTCTTTTTTTGAACTTTTAAACATTTTATTCAACCAGATATATCTCATGGTCTGGTTCCAAGTATTCATTTATCCTTTTGTATATGTCTTCTCCATATTTATTGGAGGCAGAAGAAATTTCATGGACAGAAGAAATTTATTTGCATGCTCTTTTTTGTTTGCCTTTTCTTTATGTGAGTATCCTATTGTTTCCTCCATTAAAAATTATCTATTTGAACTAACTTGTATTTAGAACCAAATAAATGAGCCAAAAAAGGAGAAAACTTGTAGCTTTAAAACAATGGATGCCCCAAAGGTAATGTTCTTCTGATGAAATAAGACTGTTAACCACCGATCACTGATATCAGTGCTTTTCTAGATGATTATGACATTTCTCATTTCTATCAGATGTACCAGTGAATTGCACAATACTGAGAGTTTTTGTGTTCATTTTTAACTTTTCTTCTTTTCCCCTTCTTTTCAATATATGCATATCTACCCCTTGCTATATACATAGTTTATCCCTGAACATTAAAAATTATATTAACTTTATACTTTAATAGCTGGTAGCACTTTTTTGCCTCCATCCCACTCACAAGATTAAAACTGGGTCCCAAACCAGTCTATGTGTATCTTTCTGTTCAATAATTGGAATGCCTAAGCTTTCCATAGTTCTTGTTTGAGGAATGTAAAGTTTAGATGTTGGGTCTTAAACAGTCTGTCTTATCTCGCTAAAGAACTCATAAGTACCCTTTATCAGGGGGATGTTTAGAATGGTTTTGGTTCTGCTCCGGTCTATTCCTTTGGATATCTCAGAGCAAAATGAGGGTTAAGGGTAGTCATAGTTGTCTTTATGTTTCCCAGGGCAAATCTCAGAGAGGTATTTCTTTTTGCCTAGTAAATCTAGGAAGGACACTATAGCTTCATTATTCTACTTTAATAATCAGAGAATAATAGAGCTTTGTATGTCTTGTGCAATAATGATAGGGTTGTGAGGTCTTCATAAACCTTATTTTCATTTCATTCTTTTTAAATATTTCCCATTCCATTACACCAAGTATTGGCTTGTAATAGTTTTGTCCACTGGCACAGTACATTTTACCATTACCTATGACATAAAAATCCTGCTAAACATAGCAAGTTTCTCCCCTTGTAACCTCTACATCATTTGTTATTCTTTTAACCTCTTTTTTAAAATCACATACCATACATTTTGTTTCAGTTTTGGAAACCTTTCAGCACTGGCAATGATTCACTGTCTGACTTGTCTTTTGTTGCACTTAGAATGTTCATAGTTAGTAAATTAATTTGATCTTTGTCCACTTCAGCTAGTACATGTTAATAATAATGACCTCCTTGTTTATAGCCAGCTTTCATTGTTCTTTGTGTCTCTGCTTAGAGAGATGGGTGTCAGTAAAATTTTCAGTATCTATTATGCCTAAGATTTTTTGCTTTACCAATGCCCATGACACATCACTATCTTTGAGGGTGTTCTAACTGAACCATTCTTAGTGTTTGAACAGAATATAAATGTCTTTGATGGCTGCTTGGATGCCTTATTAAGACTAAGGTTTCTCTGGGTATATATGTATTTATAGTTAATTCCTTAATATAGCTGAGTGTTACACTGAATGGCTATTTGACAATTTGAAAGTTTGTGTATCCATTCTTCAGTAGATTTGCAGTTATTGGAGATTATCATTAAAGTTATTAAACATTCCAAAACAGATCTTTATGTACATGTCAGTTTTATTTTTACTTGGTTAAATACCAAAAAGTAAAATTTCTGAGGTGAATGGCAAGAATATGTTTAGCTACATTAACAAGTACAAACTGTTTTCTAAAGTGACCACATCATTTTGCATATCCCCTGTGATATGAGTTCTTGTTGTGAATCATTTATAGAAGTTAATGCTGTCAGGATTTTTTAGGGGGTGGGGCTGGTACAGCATGTGGTGCTGGGGGTCAAACTGTGGTCCCCCGTGCCTGCCTAAGCGTACCTAAGTGGGCACCTTAGACCGCTGAGCTATCTTGCTGATCCTGACAGGATGGTTTTTGGGTTGGTTTTTTGTTTTTGTCTCTTTAACACTAGCCAATTTTTTTTTATGGTGGTGATAAGTAGCACATGGCTATGACAGAAATTTTGAAGACATTAATCTAATCATTACTATGGAAGAACTCCTGGACCAGATGTCCTGCAAGTAGAAAAGAATGGTGCATCTAAAGCCAGAAACCTGGGCTTGGGGCCAGGGAGATAGCTCACTAAAATAAGCACCTGCCTGGCAAGTACAAGGTCCTGAGTTCAATCCCCAATATTGCAAAAAACAAATAAAGAAAGACAGACAGACAGACAGACAGACAGACAGAAAGAGAAAACAAACAAGCAAGCTGGGCTCAAGATTCCACCATCATCACAGACTAGCATCCTGGTGCTTGAAAAGCCATTTAACTTTAGTCCTGCTTTCTTTACTGTGTCTTTTTGTACCTGCTTCTTGCCTTTTATGCCTGGTTGATAAGACTCAAGCAAGAAAAATTCACTATCAACAAGTAGTTATTTAAATCAAGATGATTTTCCAAACTCAGAGTCTATGATATTATGTTAATGAAATTCTATCAGCACTATTTAAGAATCATGGGAAAGATTTTGTGGGACTGGGGAGATAGTGTGGTGGCTTAAATGCCTGTCTGGCAAGTGCAAGATCCAAGTTGAATTCACCGTACCCCCTGCCATGCTAGCCACTGAAATCAGGTGTGGTAGTGCATGCTTGTAATCCCAGTGCTACGGAGGCTGAGAAAGGAGGATCACTATGAGTCTTAATTGCATACCAAACAAAAAACTTTAAATGAGGATTTTGTGTTCAGGCCCAGGTAGAAAGAACCCTTCTCCTGCTCTACCTCCCTCCCATAACAGCAGTTCATATAAAGGTGTTAATGATGTTTTATTAAGGTATTACTTCCATTATCTTTAATTACTAATTATGTTTTACAGGTTTTCATGTGCTCATTTGCCATATACATTTCTTTGGTGGTGTCTATTTAACTTATCTATTTTTAAAGAAGAAAGAAACAAAAGAGGGAAGGGAAAAAGAAATATATATGTGTATACATCTGATAGCTTGGATAATTTGCTGATTTCTGCTGGTCTATTAAAAGGAGCAGTTAATGCTTCATTTTTTTTATAATATTGTAACCAAACTTAAAGGCTTATATCTGGTAATCTGAACAACTAATTTGATGACAGCAATGTACAATACAACAGCCATTGTTGAATTCCAACTACTTCGTTTAGTGAAACTCTGTACTGTTTCCATTTTTTACTATTTTTGTATTCTCGTTAAAGAATTAAAAAATACCAAAAAAAAAAAGTTTTAGGGGCTGGGGCGATGGCTCAGTAGAATAAGCGCTTCCCTGGCAATCTCAAGGGCCTGAGTTCAATCCTCAGTTCTGCAAAAAAACCAAGAATTAAAAAACACATGTGAATTTTTCTGTACATATATGTGTACAAATATGTGTACAAATATGTACATATATGCATAAAAAGTATATATATATATATATATATATATATATAGCTAGGCCACTTTCTTTTGATTCGTTTCATTAATTAAAAAATTAATTAAAATACATTATCCATTTTTAATTGGATTGTTAATCTTATTGGATTGAAATTTAAAACCTTTTTATGTATTCTGGTTACAAATTCTTTACCAGATATACATTTTGCACATATTTTCTTACTTTCTGTAAATTTTACTTTCATTTTATATTTTGCATATCAGAAGTTGTTATGCTTTGTGTTTAGATGTCCCTCCAAAGCCTTGCAGTCATGGGGCAGACTTTTAGAAGTTGGGATTGATTTATGATGCAATGCTGGGGTTATGGGTATGAGCACTACACTCACCCTGGGACGGGGCACCTGCATACAATATAAGGAAAGGAAAGAGTCTTGCGCTCTCTCTCTCTCTTCTCCTCTTTTGCTTTTGCTGCTTTGGCTGTGCTCCACCACCATGAATTGCTGCCCCTCTGCCACACCACTCTGCCTTAGATCCAGCAGATTATGAACTGAAACCTCCACACACTAAGCTGCAATAAACTTTTCATTCCCTAATTTGGAGTTCCAGGTATTTTGTCTCAGGAATGAGAGAAAAGTAACTGAGAATAAGTTCAATCTGACAATTTTTATGTTTTTTTTTTTGTATTTTAATAAACTTTTATCCCATCCAAGATCTCAAAAACATTCTCCTGTTTTTTTTCCAAATTTTACACATTTCTGCCAGCAATCTACCTTAAATTAATATTTTTTACTGTCTTCACCCAAGCTACACTCTTACTTAAGGGGTCAAAATATACTAATTTTGCTTCTTATATCCAGTAATTCTAGCACCATTTATCAAAAGAACACTATTTCTCTATCTAAGTAGTTTTCTCAAAAATAAATTGACTGTTCTTCCTATTCTATTTGTGTTCTAATGGCCTATATGTCAGTATTTGGTCAGGAATGCACTATTTTGATTACTGTGGTCTTGGAATCAGATAATATATCTTTATACTTTTACTTCTTTCTCAGAATTCCTCTAGATTTACTACTTCATTTGCTCTTCCATATGTATTCCCAATTTCTACGAAAAGCTTGTTGAAATCTTGATTAAGATTGCAGTAATTTATGGGCTGGGGAGATAGTTCAGTGGCATAAACACCTCTCTGGCAAGTGCAAGGTCCTGAGTTGGATCTCCAGGACCCCAAAAAGAAAAACAAAAAAAGAAGGTAAAAGATTGTAGTAGCTTCATAGATACATTTACAATAATGCTATATTGTAAAATCTGTTTATTTTGATCAATGTAAGTGATGTGAAATGTCATGTTATGGATTATGTCTTGATGCCCACAAAAGCCTCGTGCATTCATAGATGAGGCTTTGGAAGGTCACTGGATTACAGGACAGTACAGCTGCCACGTAGTGAAGGCTGGGTTTGATCAGTGGAGACAAGTAACTGGGTGCATGACATGGAAGGGTATGTCTCTACCCAGGGTTCCTCCCTTCTCTCTCTGCTTTTTGGGTGCCATGGCATGACATAACTTTCCTATGCAATGCCTCCGCCCATGCTGTCCTGCTTTGGTGTCAGTGCAAAATGGACTGCAAGTTCTACACAACTATGAGGCAAAATAAATCTCTTCTCCAAGTTGAGGTTGTTCAGTATTTTGTGCCAGAAACAAGGAAAGTGGCCAACACCCCATTTGTTTAAATCTCCATTAATTAATTTATTTAATCAATATATTAAATTCTTTATTTTTTCTATTTTTATGAATATAGGACAGGGTCTACAAGATGTACAGCGTCTCACCACACAGATCAGATTGGTAGTGATTCTCCTGTTTTCAGCCTCCCAAGCACTGGGATTACAGGCATGCGCCACCATGTTCAGTCTCAATTGCCATCTCAGCATGCCCCAGGGGTGTGGCCCAGGGATTGAACTCCCAGCCGCTGCATCTCCCTAAGCAGGTGCTTTAGTCTGCTGAGCTATCTGGTCAGCCCAAGTATATTAAATTCTTTAGCATAGAAATTCTATATGTATTTGCTGGAGTTATTCTCCCTTTGTATTTAATTTCTTTTAAAATTGAAAATGGTATGTTTTTAAAGCAAGAAGTTTTGAACTTTATTGTATAGAAATAGAATTAGTTGTTTAATATTGATTTCATATTTGGTGATATTGTTAAACTTATTAGGTATAGTGGATTTCTGGGCAGATTTGCTAGGAATTGCCACACAGATGATCATGTTGTTTCCAAACAGAGTGGTAACTTTCTTTACAAATCCTATGCCATTGATCTATTTGTTGAATCTTAGTATATTTACCAGTATCTCCAATACAATTTTTTTCTTTCTGTATTTTAGGGGGAGTCTACAGGGTGTTCAGCGTCTCACTGAGAGATCGGACTCACAGTGATTCTCCTGTTTACAACCTCCTAAGTGCTGGAATTACAGGTGAACACCACCACGCCCAGTCTCAATTGCTGTCTCAGCATACCCCAGGGGCAGGGCCAGCATGGCGGGACCAGGAATTGAATCCTCAGTCCCTGCGCCTACTTGAAGGTGCTTTAATCTGCTGAGCTATTTGACCAACCCCTTCAATTCAATTTTTTTATTAATTTTATTGAGAAAGAAATAGCATTGAGACAGTTTCAAAACAGGTTAGTAAGACAGTTACAATAGTTAATATATTGCATATTGTTGTCTTCATAGTAGTTATTCAGAGGACAAGATGCAGACAGGATATCTTGTCTAAACACTATTAGTTCAAAACTTTCTTCTCATTGAAATAAGAAAAAGTAACAGTATATCTATGCTATTTTGTACATATA
>NW_004524835.1:61593-63494 GCF_000260255.1 Octodon degus | reverse complement strand
GAGTGGTGGGGGGCGGCCCGAGGGGCTGGGAGAGGGTCCGGCCCACGCTGCGCCTGGGCTGGGACTGGTCCCGCCGGCGCAAAGTAGCAGGAAACTCTCCGCACACTCACCGGACCTGGGCTAGGACTGGGTCTGGGGGCTCCCGGAACTTGGCAGAAAATCCTCGGTCCTTCTTTTATACTTCCTTCTTTGTTTACTTTTTTCAGAGATGAGTATTCCAATACAACTTTGAAAAGAAGTGGTAAAAGCAGATATTCTGTCCATATTCCCGATCTTAGGAGAAAAGCATTCCATATTTCATGATGCAATATGTTATAAACTATGGGTGACTTTGATCAAGTTGAGAAAGATCCACTTATTTGATAGTGTGCTTTGTTTTTATCATGAAGTTTTGAAGAATGCTGTTAAATGCTTTCTCTGAATCAACTGAAATTTTTCCTCCTTTTTTAGTCTCTTAATATGATAAATTACACTGACTTATGTATGAATGTAAGAATGTATGAATGCTTCACCTCTGGGAAGCCCTACCTATGACCGCAGGACACCTGGAGGAACATCTAGGTACAAACCATGACTGGCTATTTCCACTCTGGAGAACAGAAGGATGCAGCCAATGGTGAAAGGCCTGGTTCTCACTATAGAATCCTGTGTGAGCCCATCTTAGGATGCAAAAGAGTCTGCACTGGAAGCATGAAGACAGGTGGCCTAGGCAAAGACTAAGACTGGAGGTTCCCCAACGAAACAGCAAGGAGTCTTCCTTCTTCTTTTCTTCTTTATTCTACTCTGGCTACATGCCCATTTGTTGGTGACACCCGCACCTGGGATGTGTCTACTCTCTTCAGCATTTCCTCTCACTCACACCCAGAACAATGCTAAACCAGTCAGCTACATGTTTTTTTCCTGGACCTGACACAATAGTTATCATAATCATTGGCTTTGATTAGTAGCATTCTGTTAAGGATTTCTGTTTCTTTATTTACGAGAGATAGCAGTCATGTTTTTTTGTCTGTGTTATAAGGATGGTTTTTCTGGTATTAGAATCAATTTAATGTCAATGTTATACAATATTTTGGAGAATATTTATTTCTTTTCTTGCCATTTTGCTTGCATAGATTATATTTCATTATTTTGTGAGTGAAACCTGGAGTACCTGAGGCTTGTTCCCCATGACTCTCCATTCTACATTTTCAGCAATCTGTTCATGCCTATGCTACCAAACACTTGGTCTTCATGCTGTTGCACATCTCACAGCAGCAGGCTGCATCAGCATTACTTTCCATGATCCTGATAAGGCAAGAAGAGTGCTCTGTTGTCCTATCTAGCTAGCCTTCAGAAAGGGCTTTGCATCTGCACCTTGAGGATTAATGCTTCATCTGTTTTCTTGCCTCTCCCCAAGGCAGTTAACCTCTAATTAATATCTTTTGTGGGAGATTTTTCTTTCTCGGCAACAGCTGGCCACTGGTTTTCATTCATGTAAGATTTTAAACCCAAGAAGATTGTCTGGCCTTTCTCAAGGGTAGAGGGTTTTTCCTTGCCATCTCCCCCAGCACCAATGTTTGTTCACCTTTCTCTGGGGGATAGTACTTTTCTTGTTTTCTCTCTCTCTCTCTCTCTCTCTCTCTCTCTCTCTGTCTCTGTCTCTGTCTCTGTCTCTCTGTCTCTCTGTCTCTGTCTCTGTCTCTGTCTCTCTCTGTCTCTCTCTCTCTGTCTCTCTCTGTCTCTCTCTGTCTCTCTCTCTCTTTCTGTCTCTTTCTCTGTCTCTGTCTGTCTGTCTCTCTGTCTCTGTCTCTGTCTCTCTCTGTCTCTCTCTCTGTCTCTCTCTGTCTTTCTCTGTCTCTCTCTGTCTCTCTCTGTCTCTCTCTCTCTGTCTCTCTCTCTGTCTCTCTCTCTCTCTCTCTCTC
>NW_004524835.1:45948-61493 GCF_000260255.1 Octodon degus | reverse complement strand
CCCTCCCCCTCTCCCTTTCTCTTTCCCTCTTCTCCTCCTCTTCTCTCTCTCTCTCTCTCTCTCTCTCTCTCTCTCTCTCTCTCTCTCTCTCTCTCTCTCTCCAAGCAAATGAATGCTACTTCTATTCTTCCCTCAGAAACACTCAGGTTTTGACTCGGTCCAGGAGAAGATGATGTGCTACTTATATCCTAGTGGTTAAATACTTTTCCTCTCCATGATAGATTTACATTTAAGAGTTTTGGACTTTATATTTGTTTTTCCACAACTGATTGCCCCTTGCATACTGAACAAGTGTTGTGGGCTCTGTAGTTCTCATGTTTTGTCCCTACTCACTTTTGTGAGCTTCTGGTTGAAGACCATGAAAAAGAACTTTGAAGGAAGTGTCTGAGGCTCCAGTTATTCCACACTGACACACTAGACCATGATTTATCTTTAAGAAACCACCAAACTTTCAGGTGCTATGTCTTTACCTGTTTACATGGCAGCCAATTCTGTTGTCATGCTTTGGCAAAGATAAAACAGTGCTTATGGGCGTCTCTTTGCCAAGGATGGCTGCTCTTTGGTACTCAGCTTCAGCTATGCTTTCTGATGAGCGAAATGTAAGTTATGATTTTGAAGATTATCTGCAGATTTTATTTCATTGTTCAGTTATGTTTGACATTTTCTTATACCTCTTTATAACCTAAATAGAAAAGGGACTGGTAATCTTTAATGAAGTATATCTGTAATTTTTCTTTTTATTAAGAAACATATGGTTCCTAAAGAATATTTATAGAGTATTTTGTATAATGGTTATTGCAGTGTTAGATTTAGACTTTTATTATTTGAATCATGCTATACATTTAGCTCATACTTTAAATATCATATAATGTATTTGAACTGTTCAGCTTGCAGTTTCCTGACTTTTAGCATATGTCTAGATTCATTGTGCAAAATTCAGAAGACGGAAAAGCTTCATCACTTTCACAACTACCTTGTACTATTCATTATACTAGTGCTTCACACCTGTAGTATATATAAACAAAAATATTTCCACATATCTATACTTTTATGATTTCAAAATGTTGTATTAATGCAACCATGTAGTACTACGAAATGCACACCCTTGGTGACCCACTCCCTTGTATAATTGTGTCTTGACAGTGGGCGGAAACTATGCCTTGCTTTTTAATCATTGAAATTTGGAAAAGGTGATGGGATTTTATTCTTTTTTAATGTTTTTGGTTGTTATGGGGTCTCACTATGCAGCTCCGACTCATAGTGATCTGTCTGTTTTCCAGCCTCCTTTGAGCTGGGATTATAGGTGTGCACCACCACACCTAGTCTCAATGACCAGGTCAGTGTACTGCAGGGCTGGTGCAGCGTGTGGTGCTAGGGATCAAACCGGGGTCCCTGAGCTTGCCTAAACTTGCTTAAGCAGGCCCTTTTGTCCCCTGAGGTATGTCGCAGGCCCCACTGATGAGATTTCATGCAATATCATGATTATGTACTACGTTACATTAGAGTCTTAACCTTCTGTAAGGAGAAATAGGAGAAAATGAGAAGATGGCAGAGGCAGGTATGGTGGTTGATATATTGTATGAACTTGAGGGATTGCAGGCTTGGCTTCATCAGCTCAGCAAGGCCAACCCTGGCATTTGGATGACCCGACTTGGGGTGTGGAGGCTCTGAGGTGGAGTGTGGAAGCCAAAACCTGGGGTGTATAGGCCCCGAACTGGGGCGTAGGCCCCCACCCTGGGGCATGGATGACCCCACGTAGCATGTGGCTGCCCCCTTCCTTGGACCTAGAGGACCCGCCCTGGGGCTGCATGACCTGACTTGGGCTGAGAAGGCCCCGAGGTGGGGTGTTGCATCCCCAACATGGGGTGTATAGGCACCGAGCTGGGATGTTGGCCCCTCCCTGGGGCATGGATGACCCGCTAGAGCGTGAGGCTGCCCCCTTCCTCGGGCCTACAGGCCCCGCCCTGGGGCTGGATGACCCGACCTCGGGCACAGAGCACCCTTCCTGGAGTGTGGAGTCTCCACCCTGGGCTGAGGAGACCTCGCGCTAGCGTGGCCCAGCACAAAAGTATTTGTTAACCGGTTGGAAAGAGTCTTCGTGCCCCTTCTTGGGCAGTGCCTGATGGTCTCCTCCTCATCACATCCTGGGAGGAGCTCGGATCTGGTAGCCATCTTCGCAGCTGACCCGCTTTGCTCCAGGAGCTGCGGCAGGAAGTGCAGCTTTTGCAGCCGCGCTGCTCTCCTCGGAGGAGCTGCGGAAGGAGCTGTAGTCTCCGCAGTCAGCGTGGAAGGAAGGGAGACAGGCTTGCTGGAAGGTACAGCTGCGTCTCCTCCCTTTGTTCTTCCTGTTTTCTGCCTCCATGAGCTGCTGCCATGTGCCCTGCACCAGGCTGCCTTTAGCCAGCGGAGTATGGACTGAAACCTCCGCTAACTGTGAGCTACATCAACCTTTCCTTCCTTCATTTTGGGGGTCGGGTGTTTTGTCCCCGCAATGAGTGAGAAGTAACCGAGAGAGCAGCTTAGATTCAGAACCAGTTACATCGTTTTCTTTTACATGCCATGAACTGTTAGCACATAACTATTTCAGATTCGTTAATTCATTCACCCATTCATCCTGCACACATGTATAGGTCACTTTCCATTTACAGTAAGGTAGATACAATGTGTTTTATCAATTAAAGGCTAAAGGTCAAAGGACCTGGTTTGAAATGGCATGTGCCACATACTTTCTGGACATCCTTATAAAGTTCATCGATCTCTAGTGCCTCATCTACAAAGAGAATACTCATAACACCCATTATTTTAGTCTGCTTGTGATGCTTAACAGAATGTCTGTAGGTAATTTACAAATAATGGACACTTTTGGACTCATGGTTCTGGGAGCTGGGTAGTCCAAGATGGTGTGGTCTTACCTGTTGAGCATTGTCTTTCCATGTCATTACATGTAAGAAAGTGTCCTACAGTGAGAGAGCACATGCAGAGAATAAAGGAACCAATCTTATCCTTTTACTGGGATCCCACTCCCACAGCGATTAACCCACCTTAGCAATAGTGCTATTAGTGCACACATGGGGACACAGTCCCCACAACCAAATCACCTCTGAAAAATCCCACTTCGCAACCTGGTTGCATTCGAAATTAAATTGCTGACACATGACACTCAGGAAACACATCTGGACCACGTTACTAATCTAAAATGATTTTGTAAATATCAAAGGTATTGTGTATATCAATTATATGTAAAGTACCTGGTACATGATGAAATGCTTTTGAGTTGTTTCAACATTATCTTCATTATTAATATTACTGTTGTTATATAGAATGATTTAATGACTTTCTGTCCATGAAATAACTGTTTCCTTATTAAATGACATAATATGTAATGTGCTAATAATAGTGCCTTATGTTGAGACCCTCTGTAGGAATTACGTGTTACATTTATACTATTAACTGTCTTCATTGCAGTAATGTTGGTTATCATTTTATCCGCTTCTTTCTACAAAATAGTGAAGTATAAAATACCCTGGGAACTGATTTTCTTTTTGAAATTTCTTTGGAAAATGATTAAGTCGTACACTTACAAATTTATGTTATATGCAATGTGGAAAATAGACAAAAACAAAAAAGTATAACTTTTAAATGTAGTGAGAGCACTTTTTGTGTACTGAGGTTTTTAAAAAAACTTAAATGAGGAAACAAAAAATGGTATAAGATACATACTCAATCTCTTTTAAATGAAGCCATATCTAGATAGATAGTTTCAAAAATCCTAAGTGTATAGCAATACTTTGAAGCTTTCAAAGGATTCATTTTATCATAAAAATACTTAGTAGTGCTGGTGATTATAAAATCAAACTATTTTGTACTATATTGTTAGAGACTACAAAACCCAATGATGTAGATCAGATAGAAGTTCATCATAAGTTAAGGAAATTGGAATGAAGTTGATCATGAGCTCCCTTTATTTGGGAGCTCATGATCAACTATCCCTAGTGAGTTCATACTTTTTCCAAGTCACACCTTGATTCAGAAAGGCTGTAGAAACTATATTTCTCATGATCAATTTCAGGGAAATGGGGAAACAAAATATGGGAAAGTACCACAAACCCGAAGCTGTTTATCACCTTTTGGTGGTATTTTCTTTAGAACCTTCACATCAATTTCTGTTTGTAGTTTTTAGCTAGCATGCCTGACTTTCACATGGCTGTGTCTTGGCTGTAGCTGGCAGTGGAGGAGTTGGGAGAAATATTTTAGGAGCTCCTACTTCCATCATGAATATAAAGTGGGGTTCTGCTATAACAAGAAAGAATGGAACATGTAGGCATTATTAAGTAGGGCCATAGAAATCTCTGTCAAGTTCATTACAAATGTGATATGTGGTTGTAAAAAAAAGGGACTAAACAAAAAACAGAAGCATAGTTTAAAAAGCAAAGAAATAACTTTCTGTGCCAGACAGAATGCTATGTCTTCACAAATCTCTTTCATTGTCTTTCTGGGGGTCACAGGGAGAACACATTCCCTAGCCTCTAAGACATGCTCCATAGTTGAGTTCTGGCTAGTACACTAAAGGCAGCAGCAGTGTTTACCAGACATGATGCTTAAAACCATCAACAAGATTTTCTAGCTTCTCTCCTTAGAGTACTAGCTATATTCAAGGAATGCATTGAAGAACTTCAAAGCTCAAAAAGATGACATAATCATACAATACAAAAAGATAGGGTTGCTTGGTGCCTTCTCCTCACAGAGAGCCCCTCTCTTTCTGGTCACCTGATGAACTACATTAAACTCTGATGTTGTCAAGTAAACTTTGTACAGATTGAATCACTAAGATTTTACAGTTTTTTTATAAGACAACTCATACTGTAATCATTGCTTTATATTACATGCTCTAATTATTAGATCCATCACTAATATTCCAGCTTAGAAGTGATCTTCATTAATATGTTGATATTATTCTAATATAAATAACCCAAGAAATGTGAATTTTATATGTATCATTACATATTATATGCTACAGATGACAAATGGAACACTTATTTCCCAGAATAGTCAGTGATCATACTCAAAATTGATTTTCTCATTTAAAACCAGAAATCTAAATATAAATCTAACACAAGACAATTTTGATGAGAACACATAAAATGTTTTTCTCAGATAAAAACACATATAAATTTTAAAAACTAATTCTACGCACATTGATTTCCAAGTGCAAACCACAAAATAAAAGAAGTCATTGTCAGTTACTAGTGATGATGTATAATGTTGGTTCTTTTCTTTACAAAACAGTGCTTTTCAATCATAGCCAGAAATAAATATGTATGTAAAATTCTCTTAAACTTTCCTGAAGGACATAAGAGAACTGAGTAAAGGAAGACACTATGTTCTGAAAAGGGGACGACTGAATCATAGAGCAGTCAGTACTAACTGAAATGACGTACAAACCCAATAAATTTCCCCTTAGAGCATTCTATTTTGATGGAGCTTGCCAAGATGAATTTCAAATTCACCTGTAGATGTACCAGACCAGAGAACACAAACAAAACATGAAAGGAATATTTTTAAACTGGGGTTTTTTTAATGACAAAATGCTTTTCTGCTTTTCTTCAGGAAATCACCAACCTAGGGGTTTGAATGGAAATTAACAGACATTTGTTGCCACTTAAATTTAATGTTAATTATAAAGGGAGATTTCCACACTTCAACACTTCAGCCATCTCTGTTTGCAACTTTCCCTTTGTGATCACAGAGGGGCCTTCTGTTCTCTGTCACAGCCAGGGATGGAAACGTCTCTGCAGCTTGGCAGTGAGCTGCTCCTGGCCAGTTTTGGGGGAGGAGCCGCATTTTACCAGGCTGCAGCACAGGAAGCTGTATTAAGTATAGTTGTATGCTAGTGACTTGAGAGAGTCCTAGGGTAAAGATGAAAAAAGTAGGGACTACAGTCTTGGAGTGGCACGAAAGGTGTGTGGCTTGGGAAGAACTGCTAGCTTTTGAAGGAATTAATCTTCAGGAATTTGGGCTTCTCCAAAAGCTTCATTAATCCACAGAGAGAGAGGACTGATCAGATTACAGCCTCTAAACTAAGGCTTAGGGCAGCCTGTTTGCCCATGCTAATGTATTGATTTGACATTCCAGGTTTATAATGTTATTCCTATATTGCTTGAAGTTTTAAATATGTATTTATGTAGAACAATAACTGATAAAAGTATTAATATAAAGAGAAATACAGTGATAAGCCATTGATACACAGACTGTTTCACATGTACATGATCATGCAAAAGGAGTCACATATGTAATTGAAGACATTTGCAGATGTATATGCAAAGAGAAAAAATCTGGAAGAAAATAAGTCCCATGTAACTGTTCAGCATTTATGGGTAGTCATGTTAGTACTTAACACAATTTTTACCCTATTTCATTATCACTACAAAAGACTTCTTCATGATTGTTTTTTATAATAATGAAAGAAAAAGCTAAAACATCATGTCCATTTTTTCAGACAAATAAGTATTCAATGCAGACATGCTCCTCTGTGGAAATTTTCTCTTTCTGATGAAACGGGTATCTTAATTGCTGTGTTGAATAAAGCCCTCCATGTGTCCTCATTGCAGTTAATTATTTTGGGCCAAAACCATAATGTGTATCATCTAGGGTTTGGGTTATTGCAGTTGACCAATTTAAAAAGCATTATATAGAATGATAGAGCCATACACTGAAAATTTAAATATGTGGTGAATAAAAATATGCACCTTGACAGATAGTGACTTGAAAATGTCTGGAAAATAATACAAGATAAAGAAAGAAACTTAGAGGAAAGCATAAATGATCTCCTTTAAGAATAAATGCATGTACTAGTTATATGTATGAATGTTATTATAATCTATATAACCAAACCTGAAAACCTATATCTGCCAAACTACTAATTATATTATTTGTGTAGTGAAAGAGACAAGGATAGCATTTCTGTTGTCTGTATTTTAAAGTATTAATTTTATTTTGATATCTTCAGAAAATATTGAGACAAACTCATACATTTTTTAAAAACTCATTTAAGATAACTTACTAAAGTCGTGTAGAAATATGTAGTAAAAGGACCATAGAGATGGCTCAGTAGAATAAGCTCTTGCCTGACAAGTGCAAGGGCTTGAGTTCAATACCCGGTTCTACCAAAAAAAGAAATAAAAAAAGAAAAAACAGTAAAAGAAATACGTAATAAGATGTTCATGCCAAGTTGAGGGTAAATGCTGGAGCTGTTTTGAAATGATATGTACCCATTTATGCATCTAAATAAATTCTAACTGGGTATATTGTATAGAGAACATCCATCATGGTTAGTTATATGGAGCTGTACACTTCTGGCCTCTTTTCAAATATAATAAACTTCAAAATGATTGTTTATCAAAAATATAGTGGCTAAAGACATTATGATGTTATTGTCACATATCAGAAACCCTTACATTTATCAGAGAGTATTGTAGAAGTCTGCAAAGTTTCCTGCAAGCTATGGTGGTTTCCCTCATCCCATAAGAAGGATCAGGTCTCCACTGACGTCTTGCCAGTGGACCAGGACAGACTGCAGTTCTGGTTCTCATCACAAGATGGCTCCTGACAGAAGCCCCTCTTTTCTCCAGTAGGGTAAAGCAATGAAAGCATTTTGTAGTAGTAGAAAGTGAGACATTGTATACAGTGTAGATGAGATTCCATTGAAAAATTTGTGGACCTGAAGAAGAAATAAGGCCCCTGGTGAAGACATGAAGATCTGAACAGCAAAATTAGTCTGACTCAAGATGTCATAAAGCTGTTGATTCTAACTCCAGCTCCTATTTTTTATGAGAAAATAACTTTGGCCTGAAGAAAATAAAGTTATAATGTTCCATATAATATTCTATGTTATAGGTTCCTTGCTATAGTTCAGTGGCATAAGTGCCTGCCTGGCAAGCTCAAGGTCCTGAGATGGACTCCCGGTACAAAAACAAGCATACAAAATATCATATCAGAAGAAAATGCAGGAAAATAAGCATAACACCTGCATCAGGAGTGAGATTTCACCTCAGCCTGTGATTCAGAGTAACACACCTCCTAGAGTTCTGCTATGAATTTTCCTTTACATTTTTTCTGTGTCATTGATTTGATTCCCTTTCTTGCTTTTGTATAGCCTAGGTTAACATCGGAGGTATATGAGACCTGGGCAGTCAGCCTGTGGTGCCAGTTGAGCCCAAGAAAGTTGGTGCAGCCACACAAGTACCCAGCAGGGTGAAGTCTCCTTGAAGGGAGTATCAACTGTGTGGGATTATAGGGCCTGGACTCTACAGTCGAGGTGACAGAGGGTAAGACTTTTCCATTCATGAAACATTTCACACTTTTGGGTTGACATCTTGAAGCATAATATATTTTGCTTCCTGTTTGTGGCTGTAGCATTTTAAATTAACATTTCAGGTTAAAATCGTGTTTGATTGAGAATTCCAGGTACAATCCAGTGTGTGTGTCTCATTCTACAGCTAAAATATTTGTAATTAATAATCACACATTCTTGTTTTGGGAAGTAAAGTAAAACCACTATGCAAAATTCATACAAGAGACCTATTCAGTGGTCTGAGGTTCCAGCCAAAGCCTGACTCTCAGTTCCTTGACAGCTGCTGTATCGAATCCGTGGCCACAGCAGCCGTTCTCAGTCTCTGCCGACTAAGACTGTGCTGTTTTGTACAGCATAGTCATTGTACTGCTGTTTGGATCCAGGCAGTACAGACCCTGCTGTTTTCATCCATCTGCTTGGAGGAACAGCAAAACACTTGAGATAAGAATTACAGAACTTGGGTTCAGGTGACATAGTGCTTTTCATCAAGCTATTCTTGGGTAGGTCACACCAGGAAATTATGAGAACTTATGGGAAATAACTTTAGGGAGTTCTGTCCATTAGCTCAGATGTTTAAGTGCCTGCTTAAGCAAATCACTCAGGCTCAGGATATTGTGGTTCGATCCCCAGATCCTCAAGTCTTGCCAGGCTTGCACTTAAGGCATCCTGAGCCAGCCAAAAACCAATCCTTCTCAACTTGGGACAGTGTTCTAGTTCAGCAAACTAAGCGCTTGTTTAGGTAAGTGCATGGGCCAAGGTTCAATCCCAGGCTCCACATGCTGCACCGGCCTCACCTCCGGGCATGCTGAGGTGGCGATGGAGTCCAGGCATGGTGGCACATGCCTGTAATCCCAGTACTAGGGAGGCAGAAATCAAGAGGATCACTAGGAGTCTAGGCTGTGTAGTGAGACCCTGCGCACAAAAAACGTAAGGATGAGGGCTAGAAATCTAAGGTACTGCAAAGGTTGGAAACCACTCTAGTAGGTATTATATTAGAAGCAGGAAAGTATGGGTGTATCCAGTATCACACACAAATTCCCTGATATCAAAGGAACGTTCCACTTCTGCTGACATGTATAGAGTTCGCTTCTTAATAAACATATTTGTGTTCTTCAGTCTAGAGGTTTATAAATGGTTTTCCTGTAAGTATCCCACATTACATTTGCTGCATTGTTGTCTCTCTGATGCTTCTTTGAGCATTTTTCTTTGCAGTTTGTTTCCTCTGTTTATTATGCCCCACTCCCTTCTTGGGAAAATACTTTGGCTTATACATATATTTCCTTTTCCCTTTTCAGCACTTTCCACTATTGTCCAATTGCAACAGTGTGTTGGAGCATCCTCAGGAAATCGGGGTGGAGTACAGCCGGCCACACAAGCCATAAACTCTTTCTAGTTCTAAGCTGAAGACTTGTAAGACTGCTGCTTTGGTTAGGACCTGATTCTGTGTAGTGTCACAGACAGACAGGCAGACGCACAGACAGCCACCTACCTCAGGTTCTGATAGTGACTTCTCAGCCCACAAATCTAAAGCACAATGGATGCTGAATATGTCTTATGTAATTGGAGAGGCCAGATGTGGCCAGCGAAAGTGTTATCTAGGTCTAAAATTTCATCAGCTGAGGGAGAAAGTGCATTGTACCTAGAAGTTCAGATACTCTCACTAGATGAAAGAGTAAAGGTAGAGAGCACAGGAACAAAGATCCTAAATAGATCAGAAGTTGAAGCCATTGTTTCCTCCATAGCAGTACAGTCAGAGGTCAGTGCTCTACCTAGAGCGGAAACACCTTATGGAAGAGCACTAAAAGAGGCGCTGGATATCCTGAATAAGCAAACAAATTTGAATCAATCAAGCATAACAGATGAAGAAGAGACTGCTGCATACTCTGAAAATGGAGACCAAGACCAGTCTTACTCACCACCTTGTAAAAGATATCGGAAGCATGAAGAAGACTTATCAAAATGTCTTACGGAGAATGAAGACCAAAAGTATTTGTTATTCTCCTCAGAGAGTGATGATTCTCTGCCTCATGGCAAAGCAGAGGTACAGCCAAGTGTTGATGCTATACAAAATGATGTAGAAATAAAGTCACCACAAAGCTTCAGCCATTGCCAGACTTCCTCTTGGCTTTCAGAAGATGACGATAAAAATGAGGACAAGAAACAAATCTCAATGCTGATGGCTAAAAATTCTACAGTGAAAGAGGAGAGTGAGTGGGTTAAAGAAGAAAAGTGTGTTCCATTTTTGTCACTAGATATCCTCAGTGCATCCAACGCTTCTAAAGTGGAAACACAAGACATGAGCCCGAACACTCTGCCTGTTTGCTCTGAAGGTTCTACATTCTCTGAGACTATTGAAGACCCTGAAGAAGGTCCCTCAAATCCAAATCTATGCTTAGATGCCAGCCAGAATCCACCTTGTGTGGAGTCAGAGGTAGATACTGCCACATTCCCTCCAGCTTGCTCAGGGGAAAGTGAGGCTTCATGTAGCGCCCCTAACACTGTCATAGATTATTCACATCTTGTAAATAATGAAAGAAGTCTTCAGAGACTGGAGATTGGGGAATTTGAGGAAGATGCTGAAGCTTCTGATAAGGCACTGCCTCTAAATCGTGCTAGTGCTTGTGCATTAGATGACAGAGAAGAAGATGAAGAACTTCCTCGCTTTCTTTTACATTATGAGCCACGGGCATTTGAAACAGGAATGGTAGTCTGGTTTAAATACAAAAAGTACCCCTTTTGGCCAGCAGTGATAAAAAGCATCAGGCAGAAAGAGAGAAAAGCAAGTGTGGTTTTCGTTGAGGCCAGCATGAGTCCGGAAAAGAAAGGTGTTAGAGTTCTTTTCCGAAGATTAAAGAAATTTGATTGTGAAGAAAAGAAAGACCTAGTGGATAAAGCCAGGGAGCAGTACGGCGAAAGTATTGACTGGTGCATCTCACTGATTTGTGACTACAGGGTTCGAATAGGTTGTGGGTCTTTTTCAGGGTCTTTTCTTGAGTATTATGCTGCAGACATTAGTTATCCAGTGAGGAAAGTAATCCAACACGATACTCTAAGGTATAGATTTCCAAAGCTGCCTAGTGAAGATACTGTGGAACAAATGGTTGTGACTTCCCAGTCCAAGAAAATGTCCTTCCAGAAAATTCTCCCTGACCGCATGAAGGCTGCTCGAGACCGAGCCAACAGAAATCTGGTGGACTTCATTGTGAATGCAAAGGGCACAGAGAGTCATCTTCTGGCCATTCTAAAAGGCACAAAAGAATCCAGATGGCTGAAGTCATTTTTACATCCAAACAGGTGCACACCTTGTATTGAAACCTATTTTGAAGATGAAGATCAAATAGATGAGGTGGTGAACTATTTGCAGGAAATCTACAAGCAAATCGACCAAAAGATGTTAACACTGATAAAAGATGACAAAATTAATTTTATCCTGGAAGTTCTTCTGCCCGAAGCAATTATTTGTTCCATTTCTGCTGTTGATGGATTAGATTATGAGGCAGCTGAAGCAAAGTATCTGAAAGGACCATCTCTAGGCTACAGGGAAAGGGAGTTATTTGATTCGAAAATCATATTTGAAAAGAGACGGAAACCAGTAACTAATGAAGCGCATTAGGCATCTCAAGTTGAAACCTGTTGTGTTTTCACAGATGAAAGCTTTCGTAGATACTAGTTTTAAAGAATCTGTAGCAGTTCTTTCTACCATATTAATATTCCTGACAGTGGGAGCCTTTGGCTAATGCTTCCACCTGCTTTTAATATTGTCTACGACCTGCAGATGGCACTATATTTTTATTTTCTTGTGCTTCTTCAGACACAATTTTGTTACAATGTTTCAGCAGGTTTCCTTGATCGTACCTTTCTACATAGCAGAATTCCTAAATAATGTTTATTAAAGGAGAGTACTATTTTATTTGACGGTATTTTTGTGTCTGTGCTATATAGCTGAATATGGTGTGCACAGTTATTTTAATACCGCAGTTGCACTTATAATGCATTTTAAGTGAGATAGTTTGAAAAGAAGTCCAAAAGAGACAGCACCTATATATTTTTGCTTACTTTTTATAAAACTAGTTTTCTTGTAAGGTAGTGGACTTATCTTTCTTGCTATGCCTATTTATTTTTGCAAAAAGTTTATCCAAGACATAGAACCAAAGATAGGTAAGCTTTACTATACATTATAACTAAATGTAATTGCCTTTTCAATAACCTTAAATTTCAAAAGCAAAGTAAGTTGATTACCTTCATGTAGTCTATACTTATGTGAATAAGATCTCAGCATGCAAAGAGTAATTTTGGCAGTTTTCACCAAAATTGTTTATTCTGTATTGCCCTGAAATTGCATTTTGGGGGAGCATTTATTCTCTCAGGGCTAAGTACTTTCTTAAAACAGGATTCTTTCTGCTATCTTCATAATTACCAATGAGTATATCTTAATGTAACTGTCTGACCAAATAGAGAAGGCAGTGACAGTCATATTACTGGTAGGCTGTCCAGTCTATAGGTGTGGCTCACTGCTGAAGAGCCTGTCCAGTTTTATATAGACTATAGAAAATACAAGCAGCATGGTGAGACTCATCTCGTTATATGTAGTCTTATGTCTCAAATGAAGGATGCTTTACTGTGGGGGTTATGTGTAGTATATTTTCAGTTCTCAGTCTTGTAAATTACAACTGATAAGTCATTCCAAACTACTAGAAAGGGTAAAGGACCAGTATCTGGGAATACGGACATTTGTCACTGAAGAAGATCTCTATTGTTTAAATATGACAATTATTCCTATGTAGTTAAATGTGCAGAATTAAAAGCTAACACCAATGACTTGTTTACTGTAACACGAAATGCAACTTTTGTGAGACTAAACCTTAAAAAAGGTATTTTTAAACATGATGTGAACAGAAGTGCTGAAGGCTAAACAAGAAGCTGTCTGCATTTTACTTCTCAGAATGAAACACCTGTCACTCCTGGGCTCTTGGTATACATCTACAAAGCAGTTTGTTCATGTAAAATGTGCAGATTTTACTATCTTGAATTATAATAAAGACATTATATACTTTACCTTGGATTTCATATTGTAGCTGCTATTATATTCATGCTTGTTATAGGTCACCATTCTAAATAAATATCCACTTTCATGGTTATGTTTAATTCTGTGTTTGTTAAAAAAGGCTTCCCAATTTTATGAGCTGAAGACCACACCCAACATTCTCTAAATCCTGCGTATGAAAAATAAGTCTCCTTGGGCATGTAGCCTATAACCAGTGCTAGGGAATCCATGCCACACGTGTCACAGTGGGCTGTTTCTATCATTGGAAAATCTGAAAGGCAAGCCACATGTCTCTCACATGGTTCTGGCAAATATTTGACAGCAGACCATAATGATAGAGACCAGGAACTTTGTTCCCTGGTAAAACATGCTTTATTTTTAGCCCGGTGTTCCTCTGACTCCAGTATATGATACACCTACAGAAATTCTGATGAGCTCAATATTTTGGCTCTAATATTACTTCATTTGCTCACTGAAGAAGAAACACCTGTGAAAACAGAAGTCAGGTGAGCAGGTTACAGGTGGTTTAATGTTCTGTACTGTTGAGAGAATGGAGGTCAACTCAGCAAGGAGATACAGGTATAAATCATGGGATCCAACTACAGTATAATATCTAAGATGAATATATTGTTCTGTAAGAGAAATACTAAACTTGTAGGCTGACAGTTTGCGTTTGAAAGGCAGAGGCCAAGGTTGCCTCTATATTCTGACATTTTTCACCATCTACAAATTAGAGCAAAAAGGGCAAGATGCAGAATTAAAACAGGTGTAGAATAGTTTATCTTCAGAAGGAACTAATGACATGTACTAATATCACCAGCATAGCATAGGATAACATTTTGGAACGTACTTTTCGTTTTTCAGATGTCAAAGTAGAAAGAAGAGAGCACAGAACATAGGTGAACATAAGTGAGTGCTTAATATTCCAAGAGCAAACACTTGTGGCTTGGGGTTCAATGACCTGGTAATGTGCTGCTATCGAGGCTTTCTCTCCTGTCATCTCCTCCCTCTTTCTCTCATTCTCTCGCTAGTTTTCTGCTTTGCAGTACCATTTCTTCTCTAAATGAAGGACTCAGGACCCTGTACATGCATGATAGGTAGCTATACCACAAAACTACACCCTTCATCTTTTTTATTTTATTCTATGATTTTGAGACAAGGTCTCATGAAGTTGCTTAGCCTGATGTTAAACTTGTGATCCTCCTGCCTCAGCCTCATATTTAACTACAATTATATGCCTGATCTCCTTTTAAAAGTATACTATTATTTGAGCAGTGCTAACTTAACAATATTTTGAGGTTTCTGAGGTCAAAAGAATTTGTGTTAGAAATGATTTACTATAGGAGACAAGAGAACCTATCTGGTGAACTCTTTTCCCTAGGAGGCAGAAAGAAATTACAATGCTAACAAATGTTTCATGAGAAAAATCAGTGACATTTATAGGGAGCTCAATGTTGTTTTCCTCTAAAACCCATTGTTGGAAGTAAATTACATTGCAGTAGGGATAACATTCCAGAATGTTAACCCTCGTGTGGCAACACAAAACCCTAGGAGCAAACAAAGTATCATGTCAAGAAAGCTTGGATACAAGTGGAGCTGCCCATGACCAAGCATCTGAGGTGAATAATAGCTCCTCAAGTCTGCAGTAAAATATGGCCTCCAAGAAGAATAGAATGCAAAAAATGCGAAAGAAACAAAATGGAAAAAGTAAAAAAGTTGAGGAAGCAGAACTTAAAGAGTTCGTGATAGAAAAGTACTGCACTTACGTGTAGTCAATGGGGAGGTGGCATATTTTCTGAAGTGGAAGGGATTCACAGATGCTGACAATACATGGGAACCTGAAGAAAATTTAGATTGCCTAGGGGTAATTGAAACATTTCTTAATTCACAAAAATCTGGCAAAAAAAAAAGATGGTATAAAAAGAAAATGTTTATCTGACAGTGAATTTGATGAGAGCAAGGCAAAGAAAAAAAGAGATGCTACTGAACTAGGGGTTTTGCTAGAGGTCTTGATCCTGCACAAATAATTGATGACACAGATAGTAGCAGAGAAGTGATATTTCTCATGAAATGGGAAGATTCAGATGAGGCTGACTTTGTTGCCGACAAAAGAGACAAATATAAAATGTCCTCAAATGATAATTGCTTTTT
>NW_004524835.1:42036-45078 GCF_000260255.1 Octodon degus | reverse complement strand
ATATCATGTCCGCATCTTCTACAGCAACTAACCACTAGAAAGAATGTATGCAATGTGTTAATTATTGAAACTGTCCTACCAATTCAAAAAAAATTTAAAAAATAAATAAATAGGGGTCTGGCCCTAGCTCAGTTCTTTAAGTGGCTGCTTCCACAAAGCTGTCAGCCTCAGGTTGCTGTAGTTTGATCCTCACAACTCCAGCCAGCCAAACTTGCCCTAAAGGCATCTGGAGAAAGAAAGAAAGAAAGAAAGAAAGAAAGAAAGAAAGAAAGAAAGAAAGAAAGAAAGAAAGAAAGAAAGAAAGAAAAGAGCATGTGGTAGCCTGATACATTTCCTCTGCTTCTCTAAATGTTGGGGATAATTGTCCATAGTCCAAATTAGAACTCATGCCTTAGCTCATATGCTTAAGAACCATTCTGAGTTTTTGTTTTTTTGTGTGTATAAATAAAATTCTTATGCAAGTGGTTTTTCTTTTGTTTTTAAACATTCACCAAAACAAAAACTATGGGTGATAACCTCATGTTTGAGACACTATCATTCTGAGTAATGTAATAAATCACTTCTAGTTAAACAGAAAGCTTTCCTGAAGCCATAACCTTTTAAGTTAAACAGATGGTTTTCTGTTCAATTAGACAGTTTAAAGCAGATATTTTCAAAGTAGCCATATCAGAATCTGTATCTGTCTTTAGTCACAAAAATACAATTTACTTACAAAGTTCTCCCCCAAAAAGTCTTATCTAGCTAGGCATAGTGGCACAGGCATATAATCCCAGCAGTCAGGAGGCTGAAGCAGGAGAATCTTGGGAATTCATGACCAGCCTGGGCTACAAAGTGAGTGCAAGGCCAGCCTGAACTGCATAGTGAGACCCTGTATCAAAAAGAAAAAAACAAAAATTATTATCTGTGCCAACAACTTCCCCACCTGAATAAGGTAGCAAGTCAAAATTTGGTTTGTTTGAATTTGCTAAGGAAGACTTAAGGGAACATGAAAAATTTCTCAAGACTCACTGCTTCACAGCAAGTTAATATCTGCACTCGAAAGTCAGGATTCACATATGTCTCAAGACTTGGTTCATGGAAACCTACTAAGTGGTGGGTCTTCACAATTTAGGACCTAGAATAAATGAGTGCACAAACTAGTAATCTAAACTGTTGACCTGCATTTTTTTTTCTTGACCTCAATTTGTTCTTTACATCTTGGCTCAAACTTTTCAGTATTCAGGTTACTGTTTTCAGCAGAAGCCAAGAAAACAACTTTACAGTAGTCACAATGTTATTCTAATGTATATTGTTTACTTTATTGAAAATAATGCTGAGTATTGGTCAATAAATAACTTTATATTCCTTGAAAAAAATGAATAAAGTGAGAGTACAGTGAGGCACATTTGAGGGGAAAAAATGGCACTATCACAAAAATCGCAGTTATGGAGTACTACATTGTACAGGCAGCTGACTGGTGTATGGAACTTTCTGTACAAAAATAAAAGTGAATTCTATAGCCAGTCTCATGTTAGCAGCTACAATGTAAAATGATAGCCTCCAACCAAATTTGAATTTTCCCACTTGCTTTGCTCCTAAGGCCATACCATTTATTATATCTCTACTAGCTTCTCCATGATTGGGGCAAATTACCTGACACAACTTAAAGGAGGAGAAGTTTATTGGTTCCTAGCTCCAGAGTATTCAGTCCACTATTGGCTAGCATCAAGTCAGGAACAGCATGGCAGAAGGCCATGATGTAACAGGACTGCTTAATTGTTAATTGTTAGCAACCAGGAAGCAGAGCAGAAGCATAGTGCCAGAGGGAATGGGCTGAGGTGTCAATTATAGACTCAGTGGTCAGGCCTCTACAACCCACCAGACCCATCAAGCAGTGTGCCATACAGCTTCACTGGGCAACTGCCAAACCAGTAAAATTAAACATTTAATTTAAATGTCAGCTTCACCCTTTATGGTCCTGATGTACACACACCATCCTTGAGTAACATTTTCCAAGTAAATACAAATTCATAATGCTTCCTAAAATCCCAAACCTATCTCATGTATACCTAAACACAAATATTTTCCCCAAAGTCCTAAACATCCCAGCATTGCTAAAAAATCCCAGTCAAAGACCCCTTTGAGAATCAAGACATATTCTTAGCAGGGAGCCCATGTAAAACATCATAAACAAGTTGCATAATACCAGAGTACAATAGCACAGGGTAAAATTTCTTATCCCAAAAAGGAATGATAATAGGATATGAAGAGCTAGATAAAAGAAAGACAGGAACTTAGCGAAGCACATATTAAGTCTTACAGCTCCATCATATCCAGCATAAGGGACGCAAGACTGGGAAAATGGGAGTTGCCATGGGGTTTGGAAGATCTGCCCCGGTAACTTTGCTGGTTTTAGTCCTCAGGGACACTTGCAATGACTCTAATCACTGCCTGTATGTTTCCTTGGAAGACATTCTATTTTTCTGGCATCTACAATATCCTGAGATCACCACTGTGCCTTCCATTTCATTCCCAGTGTCACTCATTCCATTTTCAGGGTCACATTTTCTGACCTCCAAGAACTTCCCTTGAATTCTAAGTGAAAGGCCCCACAACATAACTTTCTACTTCCTATTTTACTTTGTTCTGTGCATTGCTGCTTTTAGATTTCTAATGTTAGACACCCTTATCACTGATGTCCAGGACTTCCTAGGAGGCATGTTTTCCTCCAGAAGTCTCCTCTCACTGCTACTGCCATCTTGCAGCAATGCGGAAAAGGTGGAGCATGAAATTACAACCCTTGCCAGCACCACATTCCCAGGGCAGTGGAGGAAGGAATGAGCACAGATAGACCCTCTTCTTACCGACACTGCCATTCTGAGTAGTGCTTTTTAAGTAAGTACAGACATGGGGTTTGGAAAGGGGCTCTATTCTGGGGAATTATTTTACAAGAATATGCACGTGCTACTAAAGTCCTGAACTATATGAAAAAAAGAGAAATATATGAAGATTAAATTCCTTTTTTTTCCAAAGTTTTACTGATAAACAGATAGCAATGAGACA
>NW_004524835.1:38558-40826 GCF_000260255.1 Octodon degus | reverse complement strand
GGTAGTTCTTTAGAATGATAGAGAGCCAGCGAGGAAGAGACGGTGAAAGAGAGAGATAGCAAGAGAGAGAAAGAGAGAGAGAGAGAGAGAGAGAGAGAGAGAGAGAGAGAGAGAGAGAGAGAGAGAGAGAGACAAAGTGACTGAGTTAAATTTTGGCACTAAGTATTCAGGTGTTATTACTCAACTGCATATCATCCCTTTCTCACAAGATCTAGGACTGCCAGGTAAGGGAGAGTTGACATACCTGGCAATGATGCTAGTACAAGTCTGGGGACTTCCTTTTTTGTGTTGTTTGTAGTTTTGTATTGAAAGGTAGTTAGGAGTTTCAATTTTGTAGTGGATCCATGAACGACTTGCTCCAAAAGCTGTGTTTGTTTTCCTTAGCTCAAAACATTTTCAAGGTTGAGTATACACCACAGACATTTAAACCCTGTACAAGCAATGACCCAGGACAAAGTAACATGCAAGCAACTTGCACACATATGAAAAGGCCTGGAAAGAAAGAAGAATGAAAAGTATCTACTAGGAAATAAGGCCATTAATGTTCTCCTGTTTATACCATGGAACCAATAAAGATAAACATATACTGGAGGATAGATTTATTCTTGCAAAAAGTTTTCATTTCTGACTGATAGTGCTTCAGGTAAGCATGAAATAAAAGCTAAGGTGGAATAGCGAGTGCCTTGGCTTTTATAAGAAATGTGCACCAAGTTAAGTGTCAGAACACAAATACCCAGACAGGTTTCGTTTTCCCCTCTTATCTCTTTCTTTCACTGCCTTTCCCTCTTTTTAATATCTGTGGGCTTCATGCATTTAAGAAAATCTGTCAAAACCAAGTTAACTGTCAGTCTGATACAAGAAATTGTAGTGATGATACCAAGAACATAATTTGTGCCATTTAAAAATCACATCATTAGAACAGGTATAATATATATCCTCAACAATAAAAATTAGAAAGTGCAAACAAAATCGAGTTGAAGTGGCAACAGTGTGATAGCAAATTTTTAGGCCGTGGTACAAAGTACTTGACAGTTCCAATTGCAAAGGAGGGAAATTTAACTTGACTCAAAGTTAGAACACAAGCATGATTGGCTATTAGCGAAGTAGAAATGACATGGTGGAAAAGCATGGCAGAGATGTTCATGCCATGGCAAAAAAGGATGAGGGCAAACAGGAGGACATGGAGGAGAGGCAGAGGCAGAGGCAGACAGAAGGAAAGAGCCAGGAAAAAGAATACTTTTCAAGTCATGCCTCTACTGAACAAAAACTCCACCTGGGAAAGACATCCAAATATGGGCCTTTTAATGATCATGTCATACTTATACCATAGTACATACCAATATTTCATTTAAAAGTTTTCACCATAGACAAAGAGACATGTTATATATTATAGAAAGTTTTTGGGAATCGAGAAAGTATGGCTCAGACTCCCTCAAGCAGCCACCAGAGAGGTTCTTCTATGTTTCTTATAAGAGGTATGAGCATCTCACTAAAACAGGTTTATCGTCCCAAGTGTTATAGCCAAGAATAAGAGAAAACTGTATTTGTGCTTACTGCTCTGCTGCGAAGACAGGACAGACCACACTGAATGTACCTCAAGTTCATTTTTAAGCCTGAGCACCTGCACGGCGTGCCCATGCAGGGAATATCTGCCCATGCATGCAATATCCTTTGCAGCATGTAGATTTCACCACTGCCTAGTGATCAATATACACCCTGAAATGACAGTCTGTAGTTTATTTTATGCACGGTCCTGTAACGGCACAATACAGAGGCTTCTATGTGGTTGCTTTGAAAATATTTACTTCACAAATAGAGATCTTTTATTTTAATGGAGTACAAATAAATAGCGATTTCCTCCCAGTGTGTATTGACTAGTGACCATCATAATGAAAATAACACATTAGTTATCACACCTGGCACATATAAGAAGCACAGGACTTGCTCGTGTTATAATCTAAACTATTCAACGCTTTGACCAAGGTCTCAACCAAACCCCAAAGCTCCACCCACGCACCATGCTATCCTCTAAACCACCATTCTACTCTCTCTATGAGTCATCTGTTGAGATTCTATGTAAAATTGAGTTCATCATCATGGCTTGTTTCCCTCAGCATACCGTTCAAATTGCTTTCCATGGTGCTTCTTATGACCAGTGATGTCTTTATTCATGCCCAGAAATCTGAGCATTACATTAGAAGGTACTTGTATTCACATTAACATTCCATTTTGACTAATGAGAACCACCCCATGCAGGTCCAGCTTATA
>NW_004524835.1:37367-38458 GCF_000260255.1 Octodon degus | reverse complement strand
CCTAACCATTCTTAATATACAGATACAAAATGAACATTCATCTGTATCCCCTTTTTTGTTTAGTTCCATTATTTGACTACTATAGGTTTGTTAACTCAGCAGAATATTCTACAAGAGTCCCATAGCCCGTAATAGTATTGGGTCTTACACTTCACTGGCAATGTCAGAAATTGTTGACCCGAGTCCCCTACAGCTCAATATAACAGAATGACTTTACTTCTTGTATTTTGTTTTTATTCTCTTCTGCTGGATAGTTAAGACCAAGGTAAAGCAGGACCTATGCAACAAGAGTTGCAACTTTTGGGTCTGATAAAGTCAGTGAAATATTCTCCGGATTTCTCCTGAGTTCCTGTACCTCAGATTGTAGGTCCTTTGTCAGTGTCAGCCATGTGGATGAGTCATGGCCATTGCTTGGCTAATGTGCTCTCTGTGGAAGCCTGAGAGAATGTTTCTTTCCATGTGACTCTCCTTAGGCACACTCTACATCATCGATCACTTTCCTCTTTGGCCCCATAATCTCCTTGATCACAAATTTTGGGACACTACTGAGTTACATGATGTTACAGTACAAGTTGTCATATGTCCTGAGTCTTAATTGACCTTGGAAGGCTAGGACCAAAATGTTGTCTTTCCTTGCGGCCCTCCTTTTTTTCTAATTTTGTTCTGCAAACTTAGGTAGTTATCCCTCCAAAAGACAAGTTTACTGTTATTACCATACAACCTATGTCCTCCATAGCTTATTCTGTACTGGTAGTTCAATTCTTTCTTCACGGTGCTTAATCTGCTCTAGTGAGTTCATTTTCTTTTTGGTGGTACCAGCGATTGAAAATAGGACCTGCACTTGTCAGGCAAGTACTTATTCCACTGAGCTGTCTCCTTGGCAAGTGACTTCATTTCAGACCGTGTGTGTGTGGTGTGTGTGTGTGTGTGTGTGTGTGTGTGTGTTTGGGTACGGGACAGATGTCTCTTCTTTCCTCTTTGTTTTGGCACTATGAATTTTGTGTTCTTTCAGCAAAAACTTAGCCATGCATAAGAGTTTGCTTCTATATGTTACATTTCTTCAAGGAATAAATAAAACTGTTCCTGCATCT
>NW_004524835.1:32976-37267 GCF_000260255.1 Octodon degus | reverse complement strand
CAAACAGTGCTCTCTGGTGCATGGTTTGGAATATAGAAGGGAAACAATGAACTCCCAAAGGAAGGGACTCTCAGTAGTATCCTTCTTCAAGTGCTAAGTTTCTAGGCCTGCCAACTTCATGCTTCCACTATGAGCATCTTTTCATGAGTAACACTATGGGATTACCCCCTTGTTGTTAAAGGTATGGAGAGAGGAAAATCAATGGATAGAACTGGGAGTCTGCATGTCTTTCCTGTAATCAATGCTTCCCTGCTAATATCTGCATCAATATTTGTGCTAAAGTTGATCCATGATCTCAGTCCAAGTGCTTGCTCCCGAGCTGATGTCCCTACACTCTATCTTCAGGTTTCACAGTCATTACATCTTCTCCTCCTAGAGTTCTTCCTGAATTACTGAGCACCCTTGCATGTGGCCTTATACAACTCTTGGCTACGACAAAACTCATGGAGCTCCATTATCAAGACAGAGTCATGTTAGAGAATCTTGCTCTCACATACTACTCAACAACTGTACCCTTATTAGCATCATCTGCATGGCTACATTCTGAATTTTTTTCTTCTACTTCTGTTTTTTTCAGTATGATGATTCCTATGTGAATCACTGAGCAGTCATTCAAATCTCTGACACTGTGGATTTTGTGTTCTGGTTTTGCAAACGATAAAATACTAGCCTTCCAAGCCAAATTATCAGCAGCTCCTGAGGGTTTACATTAGGATGAGGATGGGTTTTGAGAACTATTCATTGAGATCCACTTAAGGGAAGCACAGATTCTGTGGTTGTACAGATCAGAGTCTGAGACCAAGTCTGTGTGTCTAATGGAAAAACACATCATGACTAAGCTTTTTCTATATCACTTTTACCCATTGTTTCAAAACACTTTCCTTGTATTTCCACGGCAATTTCTATGGAAATGATGGTGTGACCCCTTCTAGTATACTAATCCTGCAGACATTCATTGCCTTGATTCTGAGGATGGGTTTGTACTTCAGAGTGACTGTGGAACACTCATGTAAAACAGACTGCTATGGTGATACTCTGGTTTCTATGACAACTGGTTTTTGCACTGCAATGACCAAAGAGAGAAACTTTTCAAGTGGGTATAGTCAGGGATTTTTAACAAACCTCGTGATGCTTTAGTATCCTGTTCTTTGTCTGTTTGAGGCAGAGAATTATGCTATCATCAAAGTTGTTTCTAATCCCCCTTTTGACTTGAGACTTCCTCCTACTCCTGGTCACCAGTTACTCATATGGTGCCCTTCTTTCTGTGTGTGAAAATAGCCTGACACCTGAGTGGGAGAAACTAGCTAGCCTTGGATACTTGTTACAGAATTCAGTTGGGGGACACAGAATAAAATTCATAACAAATGAAAAAGAGTGAAGTCAAAGTTAAATTTCTATATATGTTTATAAATCATTACAAAGGTTGAAAAAATAGACCTTTTAGTGAACTTGTGTATGTTATGTCTCCATTCTAAGCATGGATTTGGGGCTCATTGGTGAGCGCTAAACATATGATAAGGACTTGGACAAATTGACCAGGAATTTTCCTTAAGTAACATTGTGGCTTTTTTCTTTATAAGTTTTGCCTTTATCTTTGATCTGAAGGAATGTCTTCACAGAGATACATAAGAATAAAGCTCAGTACTTTGAAAACAAATAAATAAATAATTACAAGTGTTTATAATTTTCATTTCAGGGTTCAATATTAAGAACTCCACTTACAAAAAAGTGGTTAGAGAAAAAAGAATTTGAATAAAAATCTGATTTCCCCCCAAAATGTAGAATAAAATTTATATGTATGTATGTATTTATGTAATGCTAAAATAATCATCTATGAAAGAATTTTATTTTGATTATAGAGTGCACTTCTAAAATTGAGGGTCATGACAATGTTGGCATAGCCAAACTGCTCTAGTATGTAGCACAGGACAAATTTGTCTCTATTGCCACAAAATTTATAGGTTGCTTATGTTAATTATTTCACATGCACCAAATGAATGAGAGAAAGTAAAACATGTACACTGTATGTTTTATGTAAAAGAAAAGTCTCCATAATGAGGTGGAGAAACAAAGAAATGGCAAAACCTCAAAACTTTGATGAATGATCCTCTTTCTTTGGTACAGGGAGTGTATCTTTCAACTTGGACTGGTGCTTAAGCGGTTTGAGGAACAGGGTCACTGAGTGATATGGCAATATATTGGTTCATATTATAGCTAAGATATTTTATTATTTTATATTTATCTTTGGTCAAGTCTGTGCATAGTACTACACACCTGTAATGGGAGGTACTAGGGAAAGGGAAACAAGAGTGTCCCGAGATTGAGCACATCCTGGGAAATTTATCTAGGCTCTACTCCAAAAGCAAAGGACTGTATCATTTTATCACCTGAAATGCTGTGATGTGTACATTGGAGGTATCCAAGAAACACATCATCAATGTGATTCATGCTTGCTAAGATACACATTTGAACAAATAAGCACTGTGATATAGTGATCTAATGAGTTAAATACTAAACACTTTTCATTAAAAAATAAGTCCATGAGAAGAACAAAGCTTAGGAAGTATATACTAATTTTGATCTCTTTTTTGACATTTGTACTGAGCATTTCTATGGCCAGAACAAATGAGATGACGTAATATATTTTACTTGCCAAAACTGGCTGTCCCTCAGCTGTACAAAGACCATATACATGTGTGCACATGCACAACTATACCATGTGTGCTGCCATTCTAGGAATGGAACAGAATTCAATGTATAATGCATTTAAAGCAATTTGTTATGTATCAGCTACAGAGGGATCCCAGAGAACCCAGTGCCATTTAAAGGATAGTCATTCTGGACAGGCCTTCTGGTTCCTGGCCTCCTGCTAAACAAATCCAGAACTTGGCATCTATGTACTCTCTCTGGCTGCCTTAGCATACACTTTAAAGATATCAGGAAAGGAAATGTTCTTTCAACAACCTCTGGCTTGGTACTGGGCTCTGTTTAGTTTAAGAACTTACCTTGCACATGTCTCTTATGTGATTGCCATCCAGGAGGAAACACAGAGCATTTAAAAAAGGCAAGAAGTCATGTTGCCACTCTGAAGGAGCTTCCAGGCAAAATGTTGATGAGCATCACCATGATTACCATGGTTCTCTGAAACCCAGGTGTAACTTTGGGTGTATAGAATGGTCTTTGGACTCATAGTGAATGCAGATGACTTTGTTGCCTGCCCAACTTTTCTGCTGAGTATGTAATTCTCTCAGTGTCTATTTCATCATCAATTCTATCTGTAGTTTTGGAAGCAATTTTTGTGTCCCGAATGGATTCTTCCACTATTGACACAAGGAACCCAAGTCCAAAAAGTGAGGGGTCGGTTCTGCACTGCCCCAGGAAATAGATTCCTGGTGGCAGAATTTCACAGAAAGATTTGTTGCCATTAATCCCACTCAGTGGGATTTATTTACTTTCTTGGACTAGCGAGATTGCTCAGTGGATGAAATGCCTGCTTAGGCAAGCACTGGGACTTCTGTCTGATCCCCTTACTGCATGCTCCAATAATCCCACCCACAGGGTCTGTGAGTTAGCAACACATTCTGGGCTTCGGTGCGCTCCTATAATTCCTGCACTGGAGAAGCTGAACAGAAGGATCACGATGAGTCTGAAGAGTTTGGTAAGGCCATATATTAAGTAGAATATGTATAGATATTTTCTTTCCATACACCTGTTTCATCATGGGGTCCACTCTCAGAAGTAGAGCTGCAGGTCCTATTTTGCGTCTCTAACTGAAAAGTTTTGGCTTTCTGATATCTGTGATCAACTCTATTTCGGTGCGACTCAGTACATGTGCATTTGGAGGAAGAAACAGCAGTCGCTCTATGCCACATGCAGATGTATCCATGGGGCATAAAATGAACATCACAAGGTAGATGATTTGCTTTCAGAAATAAAATGCTTCTCAAAACTTCCCACTGCTGAGCATTTAGGGGACATGCCCTCTAGTTCCCAGTTCAGGTGAAATGACAGCATAGGTAGGCAGTTGGACCAGGAAGGCAGGACCCAGTTTTCTTAGCATGGCAAAGGGAGAAAAACACCAAGCTGAAGATAGCTGGAACTAATAAAGCAAAAGTACAGAAGTGTATGGTCTCCTTGCATTCCTGCTTTTCACTGTTCCTTCCCCTAAACGGATGTAACCAGAGAGATTAATGTGATTTGAGGCAACCAGGAATCTCCATTTCCTCAGAGCTAGCTTTGAAAAATTCATACTTTTTCTTTACAACAAAACAAATATTCTCCTCTAAAACCG
>NW_004524835.1:19615-24136 GCF_000260255.1 Octodon degus | reverse complement strand
TTATGTTATGTTATGTTATTATATCTGTGCTATTAGGAAGTCACACTTAGTTTTACTGCTCACTTAACGGTACACACAACCTTTGAAATAGTACACTGTAGGAGAATTGCACTTTGAAAGCCCTTGCTAATTAAGAGCTACGCTGCCAGTTTTCCATGATTTCATGTGAACTCCATGTCATCCCTTGGGTGACCACATTTGGGAAGGTTTCACATTGGAAATGAAAACTGTATGGCCTGTTTTCTCAAGAATGAAGAAGTGTTGCACATGTTCGGTAAGGTTGGTTGTAGTACTGTGTATCATGGGTGTTTCGCTCTTGTTGTTTCCTTTCCAGGTGATCACTCTGTGATGTCAACCTTATTCTTTCATATACACACATCAAGGATTTCAAGGGAGAAAAGGGCCTTTGCCTATACTTACTAAGTGATATCTCTGAACAAGAGTTATCGTCACCTCACCTAGTTAGGAAAGACCATAGTATTTCCCCCAAACTCAGTATCAGTGACAGGATGATAAGGTTTGGCCCTGCTTTAACTCATAGATTAACAGTGTAAACTCTATACACATTTCCACAATCATAGTAAGTTACTGACGTGACTTGTTCTAAGATAATATGCATGTTTTGCCAAAAGTAACCATTATTGATGTTACAATGCATCATAGAAAAAAGTGATGATGGTGTGAGCTTTCCACAAATCTATTTCTGCCTGTGCTACTTTAGAGATGGGTACACACACCTGTTCATTTAAAGGTAGTAAAAGGCATCACCTATGCAGATAGCCACAGTCCTAGGCAGGTCCACTTGCCATAAACAGCATCCCACCACAAAGAGTGCCAGCTCCCACAGCACTTCTAACGTTTTGCCAAGTCATGGACATGATTCACAAATGTGATCATGTCAATGAGATTCCCTAAGGGATTAACTCCTCAGGGCCCACCAAAACTTGTCTCCCTGCATAATTGTCCAAGGCTCCTACTTAGGAACGGTGTTGTCCAAATCAGTATTTCAAATGAATTTATTAATTATTAAAGAGAAGATATTTCTTTTTTCCATAATTTTATTGAGAAGCAAATAGCAATGAGACAGTTTCAAACCAAATTGGTAAGACAGTCTCAATAATTAACACATTGCATACATTCTTCCTAGTGGTTAATTACTGTACAAGATGCAGACATGATATCTTATTTACAAACACTATTAGAACAAATCCTTCTATTCATTAAGAGAATGTAACTATATATCTATCCTAACCATTTTGACTACACAGATACAAAACGGATATTCATCTGTATCCCCCTTTTTTGTTAAGTTCTGTTATTTGAATATTATAGGTGTGTTAACTCATCAAAATATTCTAAAAGAGTCCAGTAGTCCATAATAGTATTGGGTCTTCTGCTTCACTGGCAGTGTCAGAAATTGTTCACGTGAGTCCCCTAAGGCTCAAAATAACAGCATGGCTTTACTTCTTGTACTTCATTTTTATACTTTTCTGTTGCATGGTTAAGACCAAGGTAAAACAGGACCTATGCAACAAGAGTTGCAGCTTTTGGGTCTGATAAGGTCAGTGAAATCTGCTCAAGATGTATCCTGAGATCCTGTACCTCAGATTGTAGATCCTTTGTCAGTGTCAGCCATGTGGATGAGCCACGGGCATTGCTTGGCAAGTATGTTCTCTGTGAAAGCCTGAGAGAATGTTTTCTCTCCATGTGACTCTCCTCAGGTTTTGTGGTTCTTCTTGTAGTTTAAGCCCAGTTGGTTAGTGTCTTTCCTTGACGGTATTTAGGGAACGGAGATGTTTCTTACCAGACTAAAAGTTAAGTGCCAAAATTTCTGTTAGAAAAAGTACCTTGGATGATGTAAAATACTCACTTGGGAATCTTACTTCTTGTTGTCATCCTCCATAGCCTACGGAGTGTGGAGAATCCTCTCCAGCAACTCTGACCCCTCCCATTGATCAGATTGTGAATTTTTAACACGCATGCTGACATATTTCCTTTGAAGCATTTCCATAAGTACTGGACATTTGTGGAAAGCTGAGGTCCTCAGAGAAAGTGAAGGTGGGTTCAGAGTGGTTGGGTTCTTGCCAGTACCCTCATATCCTCAAAGTTTTGGAAACCTGGATCTGAATCCAGCACAGAAAGTCATAGTGCTGGGAAGGAGCCCAAGAGCTGACTGACAATGCAGATTTATGGCTTTTGCTGAAGCAGTTTAATGACCACTTGATTATCCTCAGAACATGTCCTTTTGTAGTACATGATAGCCCATCTCTTCATTTCTTGGGTCATGAAGCACCATCTCCCAGAGTGACTCACACTAGGATGCAGGCTGGTGAGAGTTCTGAGACTTTGGGAAACTATGGTGTGCACAGTGAGTAAGATATGGTCCTCTGCTCTGAATCTTTAGACTCATGTTTAGAACTTCCAAGGATGAATTCATGATGGGGGAGAGTGGAGATGAAATTGCACACATGGCACATCAACAGTGCATGCTCTTTTCAGGGGAAGACACACACACACACACACACACACACACACACATGCACGCACGCACACACACACACGCAAAGGAAGAGGTAGGCATTGGGCGATGGTAGAAGTTCAGGAGGGCTGGAGATTGTTAACCTGACTGTCCTGGCTCTGCTTGTTCCAGTGGCATGTTCCCTTTCTGTGCTGCTCAGGCAAGAATGCTACATCTGGTCACCAGGTGGCATCTTTCTAGAACCCTGTGAGTCAGGAAGGAAATTTTTGGGATGGGTGCTTATGTTGCAGTGTGGGGCAAAGAATGCAAGCACACATGCAGAAGACTGGCAAAGCAGCTTCAACAAAGTGAGGCAGGCTCCTAAATAATGGTTGAAAGCAATATTACTTTGCAGGAGAAAGTTTCATTCAAGACTGGCATGCCCTGAATGATACTGCATCTAGGAGAAGTGCCACTGAGATAGAGCAGACACATATGCATTTCTCCACTCCTTAGGCCAGGTTCGTGGATCCTCTGAGCATTAGCGGGAGCAGAGGTTGCACACAGATGAGGCTTCTGGTGGCCTGGACCTGCACCATCTGATTTCTTTTCACCTCAGAATGCTGACTGCATTTCTCATTCTGACCTGTTACCGTGTTATCCTTTCTGGAGAGAAGGGTGATGCTTTCACAGTATTCAAAACCTTTTTCTTCCAAGGATTACAAAACTTTTGTTTCAGTGGCTTGTTCCTAGCCATATTTGAATATCAGAACATAATGCTATGCCATTTAAAATGTATTCATTCACACAAAATGGCATTGTTAAACCTTGTTCGTGCTGCAATCAAAACAATTTTTTCTTGAAAAAGATCTATGTTTTCTAAGGGGAAATTTTACTTTCCTTCATGTTGCTGTCACTTCTCCCTTGCCTGTCTGAGAACTGTAGGATAGGGAAAGTCACACAGCGGGTAAGTGGCTGGTCTGCAATTCAATCCTTCCTGTGTCTTTGTCAAAATCTTTGGGATTTTGAAAAGATTGACGATAACAAACATCCCATTATTTGCTTTTCCTGTGAAACAAATGGTTGTTACCTCACAGTTTATTTGACTTCCTTTCTCTAGCTAAAAATGTAAAATGAGCGACAGTTTGCTTCCCCTCCTGATAGCCCATTACCTGCATGTAAACTGCTCAGAACTGACCGCACATTCATGGCCTCTCAGCTTTTTATAGCAGGAAGCCAGACTCAGTCACAAGGTTTCCTCCCTCTGACATGAATGGCTCCGTGAGACAGAGCTTGTGTGTATTTGTCTACCTTGATGTTGATTGTACAATTCTCAGAAATGTACTTTATTTAAAATCCTAAAATGTTTGTGTGGCATTTACACTTCAGTCTGTTATTCACCAGCCCAGTGGCTTCAGTGTGAATTTTCTGAGCAAATCAGATTCCTTAATGTGAGATGCTGCACTTCGTCTCCTTTGGAGCCTTAGGGCATGTTGTACTTGGTAGACTTTGTTTATGTTCTGAGCAACATTTTCTGCTTACAGCTTTTCAAATATACATTTAGTTGTTTTCAGCCCTGAGAAAACAAAAGCTTATACCACATTTACATGTTGTTTCTCCTTTGTTGGTCATTTTGCAATTTGTATATGAATTCTTATTCATGTATTCATTTATTTATTTATTTTGCTCTTTACACTGTTTTATCATATTAGCGCATGTTTGTGCTACATGCAGCTGACACTCCCTTTTGGGACTGTCTACATGTATCTACCACAAGTTGATTCTTCTTTTTTGTCCCCTTACCCTTCTGTCTGCTCTCCCTCCCTACTCCTTTAGTTTCTTTGCTCCTGTTTTTATTCTTGTTGATGTTTGGTAACCTTGGCTCATGTTAGAACATATAATTCTTTTTTTCTTCAAAATTTTATTGATAAACAGCCATGAGACAGTTTCAAATCAAATCGGAAGTACAGTTTCAACAAAGAACACACTGCATATATTCTTCTTAGTGGTTAATTGCTGTACAAGGTGCGAACTTGAGATCCTATTTACAAACACCATTAGAA
>NW_004524835.1:17630-19515 GCF_000260255.1 Octodon degus | reverse complement strand
CTTCTGCCACTTGTCTTTGTGTCTAGGTTTCTGTAGAAGAGAGAGATACGATCTTCACTTTCTATTCAGTGGTTTGTGATGTAGTATAGTAAGCTGAATGCATAAAGGCCTTAGGCATGTTATTTGAACTAGGTTGCATGATTCATAAAGTACTTTCATAAATTGTGCAATAATCAGCACTAATGACAAAATGTGTGAAGCATGAAATTCAAGAATGAAACATAGGCAACAGCGTGCTCGGTGGAAAAACAGATGATATGAAGACAAATTCGCACTGGCTCTCACACAATGCCTGCCCTGTCTATTTCAAAGTGTAGCACTCTATTCAATTAAGAATACATGGAGACCTATGGCATGTAGTAGCATGGAAGTTCATCATTTATTTCACACAAATTTGCAAATTTGGGCTTTGAACTCAACCTGCAATTGCAATTTCTTAATAAATATGGGATTTGAAGTGGATTCACATAATAATGTAAATTGAAATGATGAGAGAAAAATCAAAATAAGGCTTCAAGTGGCAATCCATCACAGAAAACAGTGCATAGATTTGTGTTAGAGTAAACTAAAAGAGGTCTGAGATCTGAGCTTCCCAAAATTCTAATATTGGCTAGCCACGAGTTCCATCCAAGTACATTTCCCTGAGACCCGCTATGATGCTACACTTGGTTACTACTGTTTCTTTGAAAAGGAGAGGAGACAAAATGATAAATTGCCTCTCACTCATTTTATATAATTAATAAGGATTGAGATATCAATTTTTGCATTCATTCGCATCGTGTTTTGCATCTTGCCATGCTGGAATTGAGGTGACATAAAGAATATCATTTGTTTTCCACAGAGAGCCTGTGAGAAACATCACATTACTATCTTCACTATTGGCTGTCCATTTTAAAGGCTAAGGAGTAGAGAGAGGTCAGACTGCCCCTTCTCTCCTGCTCCCCTCAGGAGTTAGGGCTGTTCATTACTAGGAATTACCTTGGCTTTTATACATCAGAATTGGACCTTCATATTCCTCTGTGCTTCATTTTACATATCCCATCAAAGCCTCAAGAGCTCCCGTATGATGGTAGGAGATAGGACTATGGGGGAAGGACACGTATTCTGCCTTGTAGCCAGGACAGACTGCATTGAAATCTGTAGAAAGTGAGGAGAAAAACCTATCCTCCCTGATGTTGTGGGTGTTGTGTGCTTAGTACTGCGTTCCAGCGACAGGAAAGGAACTGAGATATATCACCAGATGAAACCTGATGTGGTTATTGTCGTCTTACAAAGCATGACTTGAAGAGAGGTTGAGGTTTCTTGTACATGTCACAAAAGAAGATACAGAGACAGAGATGCTAGGGAAAGTGCTCACACTCACACTGCTGAAGGAACAGACACACAGTGAAACCTTCCCTGCCTTTCTGAGCAGGTCTCTGATCAGAGACGATACCCTCAGAGCTGGACTATGGTCACTTCTAGGAGAATTTATCCCAGTGGAATGTGGGTCATGGTGAAATTGTGGACAGTGTTCCTTGGCTTTGTAAGGGCACAAAACCCTGTTCCAAGCGAGCCTTCCTTCAGCACTCCCAGGAAAATCATGGTAGCTCCCTACATAAATGTCTCCATGATAAAGGACAAAGAGTGTTTCCTTAGCTCCTTACATCTGAGAGAGCTACTTGAAAATGCCCAGAGCAGTTTTGTCACTAAGTGCAGAGTGTATTTCTGCGTGTTCATAACTGTGTATAATCCTGAGAAGTCCTCATGCCATTTCTTCAAATAACCTCAATACATCATAGCTGTAAGAGAGCTAAGCAGCCTGATCCACAGTAATGGGGGACAAATATGCATGATGTCAGAGATGCTGAATACTTTGTAAGACACAAGAAGACCAAAGGAAGGA
>NW_004524835.1:10080-11690 GCF_000260255.1 Octodon degus | reverse complement strand
TTTGGACTAGCATCAAGTATGAAAATGTCCTTTAAAGACTTCTCCAAATACAGCTTCTCCAACAGCAATAAACATCCATCTCTCACAAAACAAAAAAGAGTGATATAAAGGACCATTTTGTTTTGAAAAAAAGTATAGAGAGACTAATGTTCTCATTTCTGCTAAAAATTGCCTTTTATTGTTTTGTATCATTAGAAATTAAGGTACATTCATGGAATTCGAGCATATAGATTATTGATCATTGTAAAAGTATATTGAAAAAAGGGATGCCATTAACAGAAAGCTAATACTCTCAGTTAATGTAAACACTTTGTTGGATAGAAATGGAATTTGTTCTTAAGTTGGGGTCTTATTGTGTATTATGTATGTTCATCAACTCTCTTATCTGCTTGTTATGTATTATTTCCAAAAAAAGTGATCTGGAAGTCATAATGCCCGGCATGTATGATCTTGGCTATTCTTGGAATTAGAAAATGTGAATGTAGTCAAGCCTAAAGAAGGCCATGCTAGAGCAGAGTGAAAAGCTATGAGGAGAAAATGGTTGCTCAGAACATAAACAAAGTCTACCAAGTACACCCTGCCCTAAGGCCCAAAAGGAGATGAAGTGCAACATCTCACATTAAGGAATCTGATTGGCTTAGATAATTCACACTGAAGCCACTGGGCTGGTGAATAACAGACTGATGTGTAAATGTAGCACAAACATTTTAGGATTTTAAATAAAGTACATTTCTTTTTTTAAATAAAAAGCATTTTTATTTCCATGTTATACATACATACATGCATAAAATAGAGCGTTGAAAAAAACATTTTTTGCTGACATGACAGAAATATTAGGGCCTTTTGGTTACAGAAGCTAGCAAATTGATTGTGAAGCTGACAAAAATTTTGATTTTTTTTTAAAAAGTGAATGCAAGTCTTGACAAGTCAATGAATTCCTCAGGAAGGGTGCAGATGTGCTGTCCTCCTTCCTCAGTGTCCTTGGAGTGTTGGAATTACAGGCATGAACTATCATATGCACCTGAATTTAGTCTTTTACACATTTCATGTGTTGCATTGTGTTGATTGGAGTAATAGAGTTTAAATTTTAAGGCTATTGCAAAAGTCTACCCATAATCCTCCTTCCATCTTCATTAGGATGCTGCATAAATATTGAAAATGTCATATATCAAAAAGGATATTTCAACTGCCTCACTGCATCTTGTGATTTCCATAGCTTTAATGTTTTTAAAAATCTTACTAATGTGAGTAAATGGAAATTCCAAATGCTCAACATAATTTTATTGCTTAATAATTTAAGAATCATAATTTAAGCATTTTGTTCAATTAAAAAGTCTTTGTCTTTCCAACATACTATTGGGTTTTTTCCCATAGTTTGATTGAGAAACAAATAGCAATGAGACAGTATCAAATCAAATTGGTAGGACAGTTTCAATAATTAACACATTGCATACATTCGTCCCCGTTGTTAATTGCTGTACAGATGTGGACATCATATCCTATTTACAAACACGATTAGAACAAATCCCTCTATTCATTAAGAGAATGTAACTATATATCTATCCTAACCACTTTGAATACACAAATACAAAATGGATATTCATCTGTAT
>NW_004524835.1:8394-9980 GCF_000260255.1 Octodon degus | reverse complement strand
AGAGACAGAGAGACTGGAACAGAAAGAGACAGAGAGACAGAGATAGAGAAAGAGATAGACAGAGACAGAGAGGCAGAGGCAGTGTGAAAGGGACAGAGAGACAGAGACACAGTGAGAAATTTGGAAACCAGCTATCTGAAAGAAAAACTGATTTTTCTTCCAGACCTTTAATTTCGGGTGCTTGCCAGTGGATGTTGTTGTTGATGGAGTTACTAAATCATTCTCCTTATCAACAATGCTCTGAAAGGGCCCTTTAGTGTTTGCAGTCCTCCTTGGTGATATGCATAGGGAGTTTTGCTTTGGAAGGACCAGATGGCCCATATGGGCTATCTGAAAATTTAAGGTCAGGATTTCTTATATTTACTAATGTGGTGACTTGACCCCTGGTATCACCGATTTGCTTGATCCCTGACTTTCTGTTCAGTCTGAACATTTATAATGCTACAGGGAAAAGAAAACATAGAACAGAAAAGAGTTGATGGTAGTTTCTTTTGCCTTTCTCAGTGCTTCACCTTGGTAGCACTGTTATGGCCCAGGCAGTCCATGCAGCAGTACCATGTATATTCCTTAGGTGCAGGAAGGACCAGGAGGCATTTTCTCACTTCAGGACACTGGGCATGGAAGCAGTGTTCAACCTAAGAACCTGGGGCGGTGACCCCTCTCTGCTCAAAGTCTGAGCCCCAGCACTGAGGAAGCCTCCTCTGAGCTCCAGAGTCTCAGAAACTGCACACTGTTACTCCTCTTTGAAGACACCTAAGTCTGTGAGGTCACTGTCCCTTGCCTCTTTTCAAAATAATTCTCAGCTGGGTAGCCCTCCCTAATCAGCTTCATGTTTGCTGGACTGTGGATGCCATAGCTCCTCATAAGTTTCCTTAGGAATCAAAGACCTTTCTTCTGCTTGCCTGATGCTAGGCATCAGAATTCCTTCTAGCACTTCTGATCTGTGTGCAAAATGTGTCTTCTCTTTACAGCAAGGTACATATCCTAAGCCTGTTTCACAGAGTCTGTCTAACAAATCCAAATTCTCAAAGACAGAGTGTTATTTTTTCCTCAGTAGAAATTCAATCTCAGCCCATTCATAGTCTTATGATTCCAGCAGGATATGTCTTTGCTTTTTGTGACCATTTATATCTGCCCAAGGTACCTCCCTTATTTTTGGCATGGCATCTCTTCCCCAGTTCCTCCAGGAGTACTGATTTTGCCCAGACTTCCTCCCTGCCCTTCTCAGATTCTAGTAACAAGGCATTTTCAACCATGTTTTGTTCTACAAGTTTTTTTCAACCTGATCTCCATAGCTTTTTTTCCCCATAATTTTTTGAGAAACAAATAGCAATGAGACAGTTTGAAACCAAATTCTTAGGACAGTTTTGATAATTAACACATTGCACACATTCATCCTAGTGGTTAATTGCTGTACAAGATGCGGACATCTTATCATATTTACAAACACCATTAGAACAAATCCCTCAATTCATTAAGAGAATGTAACTATATATCTATCCTAACCACTTTGAATACACAGATAAAAAATGGATAATCGTCAGTATATCCTTATTTTGTTAAGTTCCATTATTTGAATATTACAG
>NW_004524835.1:0-8142 GCF_000260255.1 Octodon degus | reverse complement strand
TCAGATTGTAGAACCTTAGTCAGTGTCACCCATGTGGATGAGTCACGGCCATTGCTTGGCCAATGTGCTCTCTGTGAAAGCCTGAGAGAGTATTTTCTCTCCATGTGACTCTCCTTAGGCACACTCTACATCTTCGATCACTTTTCTCTTTGACCCCATAATCTCCTTGATCAGAAAATTTGGGACACTACTGAGTTCCATGATGTTACAGTACAAGTTCTCATATGTCCTGAGTCTTAATTGACTTTGGAATGCTAGGGCCAAAATGTTGGCTTTTCTTCTGGCCCTCCTTTTTCTCTAATTTTGTTCTGCAAACTTAGGTTGTTATCTCTTCAAAAGACAAGTTTATTGTTATTACCATACAAACTATGTCCTCCATAGCTTAATCCATACTGGTAGTTCAATTCTTTCTTCACGGTGCCTAACCTGCTCAAATGAGATTCTTTTCTTTTTGGTGGTACCAGGGATATAACATAGGACCTGCACTTGTCCGGCAAGTACTTATTCCACTGAGCTGTCTCCTTGGCCAGTGACTTCTTCTCAGACAGTGTGTGTGTGTGTGTGTGTGTGTGTGTGTGTGTGTGTGTGTGTCTGGTTACGGGACAGAGGTCTCTCCTCTCCTCTTTGTTTTGCCACTATGAATTTTGTGTTCGTTCAGCAAAAACTTAGTCATCCATATGAGTTTGCTTCCATATGTTACATCTCTTCAAGGAATAAATAAAACTGTTCCTGTAACTCTACATTTTTTAGTATAATTAGTGCTTCCTTTCTGCATATTTTGCTTTCACTTATCACGAAGATATATTGTTATGTTACATTATGTTATGTTATTATATCTGTGCTATTAGGAAGTCACACTTAGTTTTACTGCTCACTTAACGGTACACACAGCCTTTGAAATAGTACACTGTAGGAGAATTGCACATTGAAAGCCCTTGCTAATTAAGAGCTACACTGCCAATTTTCCATGATTTCATGTGAACTCCATGTCATCCCTTGGCTGACCACATTTGGGAAGGTTTCACATTGGAAATGAAAACTGTATGGCCTGTTTTCTCAAGTATGAAGAAGTGTTGCACATGTTCGGTAAGGTTGGTTGTAGTACTGTGTATCATGAGTATTTTGCTCTTGGTGTTTCCTTTCCAGTTGATTACTCTGTGATGTCAACCTCATTCTTTCATATACACAAATCAAGGATTACAAGGGAGAAAAGGCCCTTTGCCTATACTTACTAAGTGATATCTCTGAACAAGAGAGTTATCAACACCTCACCTAGTGGGGGAAGACCGTAGTATTTCCCTCAAACTCAGTATCAGTGACAGGATGATAAGGTTTGGCCCTTCTTTAACTCATAGATTAACAGTGTAAACTCTATACACATTTCCACAATCATAATAAGTTACTGACATGACTTGTTCTAAGATAATATGCATGTTTTGCCAAAAGTAACCATTATTGATGTTACAATGCGTCATAGAAAAAAGTGATGATGGTGTGAGCTTTCCACAAATCTACTTCTGCCTGTGCTACTTTAGAGATGGGTACACACACCTGTTCATTTAAAGGTAGCAAAAGGCATCACCTTTGCAGATAGCCACAGTCCTAGGAGGGTCCACTCGCCATAAACAACATTCCACCACAAAGAGTGCCAGCTCCCACAGCACTTCTAACGTTTTGCCAAGTCATGGACATGATTCACAAATGTGATCATGTTAATGAGATTCCCTAAGGGGATTAACTCATCAGGGCCCACCAAAACTTGTCTCCCTGCATAATTGTCCAAGGCTCCCACTTAGGAACGGTGTTGTCCAAATCAGTATTTCAAATGAATTTATTAATTATTAAAGTGAAGATGTTTGTTTTTTCCATAGTTTTATTGAGAAATAAATAGCAATGAGACAGTTTCAAATGAAATTTGTAAGACAGTCTCAATAATTAACACATTGCATACATTCTCTCTAGTGGTTAATTGCTGTACAAGATGCAGACATAATATCCTATTTACAAACACTATTAGAACAAGTTCCTCTATTCATTAAGAGAATGTAACTATATATCTATCCTAACCATTTTGACTACACAGATGCAAAGTGGATATTCATCTTTATCGCCTTTTTAGTTAAGTACTATTATTTGAATATTATAGGTGTTTTAACTCATAAAATATTCTAAAAGAGTCCAGTAGTCCATAATAGTATTGGGTCTTCTGCTTCACTAGCAGTGTCAGAAATTGTTGACCTGAGTCCTCTACAGCTCAACATAACAGCATGGCTTTACTTCTTGTACTTCATTTTAATACTTTTCTGCTGGATGGTAAATACCAAGATAAAGTAAGATGCATGCAATAAGAGTTGCAGCTTTTGGGTTTGATGAGGTCAGTGAAATCCCCTCAGGATTTATCCTGAGATCCTGTACCTCAGATTGTAGATCCTTTTTCAGTGTCAGCCATGAGGATGAGCCACGAAACTGCTTGGCCAATATGCTCTCTGTGAAAGCCTGAGAGAATGTTTTCTCTCCATGTGACTCTCCTTAGGTTATGTGGTTGTTCTTGTGCTTTAAGTCCAGTTGGTTAGTGTCTTTTCGTGCCGGTATTTAGGAAACTAAGATGTTTCTTATGGGACTAAAAGTTAAGTGCCAAAATTTGTTTTAGAAAAAGTACCTTGGATGATGTAAAATACTCACTTGGGAATCTTACTTCTTGTCATCCTCCATAGCCTACGGAGTGTGAAGAATCCTCTCAAGCAACTCTGACCCCTCCCATTGATCAGATTGTGAATTTTTAACATGCATGCTGACATATTTCCTTTGAAGCATTTCCATAAGTACTGGACATTTGTGGAAAGCCAAGGTCCTCAGAGAAAGTGAAGGTGAGTTCAGAGTGGTTCGGTGATTGCCAGTACCCTCATATCCTCAAAGGTTTGGAAACCTGGTCCTGAGTTTAAGCTTAACAGCCTAAGTTGTATGGTATTAACAATAAGCTTTTCTTCTGGATGGTTAACAACCTAAGTTTGCAGAGCAAAATGAAGGCTGCAAGGAAAGCTAACATTTTGGCCCAAGCCTTCCAAGGTCAATTAAGACTCAGGACATAGTATAACTTGAAATGTAACATCATGTAACTCAGTAGTGTTCCAAATTTTCTGATCAAGGAGATTTGGGGCCAAAGAGGAAAGTGATAGACGATGTAGAGTGTGCCTAAGGAGAGTCACATGGAGAGAAAACCTGGACCAGAATCCAGCACAGAAGGTCGTAGTTCTGGGAAGGAGCCCAAGTGCTCGCTGACAATGCAGATTTGTGGCTTTTGCTGAAGCAGTTTAATGACCACTTGATTATCCTCAGAATGTGTTCTTTTTTTAGTACATGATAGCCTATGTTATCATTTCTTGGGTCATGAAGCACCATCTCCCACAGTGACGCACACTAGGATGCAGGCTGGTGAGAGTTCTGAGACTTCCAAGGATGAGTCATGATGGGGGAGAATGGATATGAAGATTGCACACATGGCAATTGAACAGTGCATGTTCTTTTCAGGGGAACACACACACACATATACACACACACACGCACACGCAAAGGAAAAGGTAGGCATTGAGGGATGGTAGAAGTTCAGGAGGGCTGGAGAATGTTAACCTGACTGTCCTGGCTCTGTCTGTTCTAGTGGCATGTTCCCCTTCTGTGCTGCTCAGGCGAGAATGCTACATCTGGTCACCAGGTGGCATCTTTCTAGACTCTTGTGAGTCTTAGGAAGGACATTTTTGGGATGGGTGCTTATGTTGCAGTGTGGGGCAAAGAATGCAAGCACACATGCAGAGGACTGGCAAAGCAGCTTCAACAAAGTGAGGCAGGCTCCTAAATAATGGTTGAAAGCAATGTTACTTTGCAGGAGAAAGTTTCATTCAAGACTGGCATGCCCTGAATGATACTGCATCTAGGAGAAGTGCCACTGAGATAGAGCAGACACATATGCATTTCTCCACTCCTTAGGCAAGGTTTGTGGATCCTCTGAGCATTCGCGGGAGCGGAGGGTGCACACAGATGAGGCTTGTGGTGGCCAGGACCTCCACTATCTGATCTCTTTTCAGCTGAGAATGTTGACTGCAGCTCTCATTCTGACCTGTTACTGTGTTACCCTTTCTGGAGAGAAGGGTGATGCTTTCAAGGGAGCTCATACAAGTCTCTCTGACTCAGTCATTTGCCTGGGTTCCTAATATGGGCCCGACACAATATTCAAAACCTTTTTCTCCCAAGGATTACAAAACTTTTATCTCAGTGGCTTGTTCCTAGCCATATTTGAATATCAGAACATAATGCTATGCCATTTAAAATGTATTCATTCACACAAAATGGCATTGTTAAACCTCGTTTGTGCTACAATCAAAACAATTTTTCTTGAAAAATATCTATGTTTTCTAAGGGAAAATTTTACTTTCCTTCATGTTGCTGTCACTTCTCCCTTGCCTGTCTGAGAACTGTAGGATACAGAAAGTCACACAGTGGGTGAGTGGCTGGTCTGCAATTCAATCCTTCCTGTGTCTTTGTCAAAATCTTTGGGATTTTGAAAAGATTGACCATGAGAAACATCCCATTATTTGCTTTTCCTATGAAAAAATGGTTGCTACCTCGCAGTTTATTTGACTTCCTTTCTCTAGCTAAAAATGTAAAATGAGCAACAGTTTGCTTCCCCTCCCGATAGCCTATTACCTGCATGTAAACTGCTCAGAACTGACCGCACATTCATGGCCTCTCAGCTTTTTATAGCAGGAAGCCAGACTCAGTCACAAGGTTTCTCTCTCTCTGATGTGAATGGCTCCGTGAGACAGAGCTTGTGTGTATTTGTCTACCTTGATGATGACTGTACAATTTTCAGAAATGTACTTTAAAGTACTAGCCCAGGCCAGGTGAGTACATGGGAGAGCTTCCAGCTACCCTGTGCCAGCTGGATCTAATGGTCCCAGCCCAAGCGTAGCATGGTTGAGACCCTATTCAACCCCCTTGGGACGCCTTTCACCACTCCACAGCACCTCTTGTACCCCGCCCACCAAGTAGGAATTTTTTGCCATGTTCCGGGAAACCCCAGACACAGTCCTAGCACAGGCCGGGTGAGTATGTGGGAGAGATTCCAGCTACCTGGTGCCAGCGGGACCTACTGTTCCCAGCCCAGGCGCAGCGTGGTTGAAAAGCACTTCCACCCCCTTGGGACACCCCCCATCACTTCCTAGTATCCCCCCCACACCCCGCCGTCGCGTAGGAATTTCTGCCGAGTTCCAGGAACCACTAGATCCAATCCTAGTCCAGCCTGGTGAGTATGTGGGAAAGCTGCCTCTCCCCCCTACTCCACCTTCTCAACTCTACACTCAGGTCAGTCCTGGAATACAGTCCTGGGGTGAAACCCTGCAGCTGCAATCCCTGCAGAGAGGGTAGGGGACAGAACTACCCAGCTAGTCCATGAGCAGTACATCTTGCCAGAGGAGCACAACAGGTTCACCCCCAAGGGCAGCAGCAGGAAGAAGCTGAGCACAGCAGCAAGACCCAAGTAAGGCACAGCTGGATAAACCCAAATTTTGTAGATCTGCACCGGAACTTCAGTAGGTGCTAAGGTTATAAATGCAAAAAAGAATCTACAACAACGGTCAGAAGACAGTGTGACACAAAATGACGAGAAGGAACAAAATGCAATCTCAGAACCCAAGGACAACCATAACAAGTGCTGAGGACACTAAAGAAGAACAAATTGGGAAGCACACAGCTGAAAGCAATGAATCAAAGGCTTCTGAAATAAAGAAACAGCTGCAGAAAAGTATAGAGAAACTCAGACTGGAAATAAAAAAGGAAATCCTTGAATTAATAACATGTGCTGTAAAGAATCAAATGCAGAAACATATGGAGGAATCCCAATGCCCACCCCGAACAAGTGCAGAGGACAGTAGCTTGGCTCAAATGTATGAATTAATAGAGTCAATAGTAAATAAGCAACAGCAGAAAGTTATAGAGGAACTCAGAGCTGAATTCCTTTCTGAAATAAAAAAGAATTATCAGAACTCATAGCATCTGAAGTAAAGAATCAACTACAGAAATATAGGAAGGAAAGCCAATCTGAAAAAAACACTGCAGTAAAAGTATTTATAAATGCTTCTAAAGAAGACATGGATAAAAAATAGAGATGAGAAAAATGACAGATTCCTTGAATGAGCAATACAGGAAAGAAATAGATTGCATGAAGCAGCGTCAAAGATATACAGAAGAAATTAAAATCTCAATCACAAGCTTGCAAAACCGTTTAAGTGAAAGTGAAAACAGAGTTTCAGATCTTCAATATGCTGGTGCTGCTAGTGAAAAGGTAAGAAAGGATCTCTTAAAAACAACTAGGATGCAGGAAAGAATAATCCATCACCTGCAAGATGATGCAAAGATGAATAATGTGAGACTAATAGGTATCAATGAGAAAGGAGTCAATAAAAATGACATTAAAAATATGGGCAGAAGTAATACCAGAAAACTTCCCAAATATGAGGAAACAATCTGACATTCAAGTAACCAAAGCATACAGAATGTTAAGTAACCTCAGCCCAAAGAAAAAGAAACTGAGACATATAATCGCCAAGATCCCAGAAATTCAGCACATGAATAATATACTGAAAGCTATTAGAGAAAAAAAGCAGATCATATTCAAAGGAAAACCCATCAGAATTACGGCTGACTTCTCTTCACAAAACATGTAGCCAAGAAGAGCATGAAGCAGAGTATTTCAAGTCCTCTATGAAAAAATTTCCAGGCCAGATTAATATGAACTGCAAAACTCAAGTTTGATGGAGAAGTGAAATACTTTCATGACAAAGAACAGCTAAGAAATTTCAAGATGAAAAAGCCAACTCTACACAAGATACTGAAAGATGTTCTAGAGAGGGATCAAGATGATCAGAACACAATGAATGACATAAGAAGAAAACAACTAAATAGGAAAAGAAATGAAACACAAGAGAAAAAGGAGTAAATCACAACAGGTAAATAACATGTCAATGTAAGTCAATATATCTCAATTCTAGCCATCAAAGTAAATGGACTCAATTCACCAATTAAGAGAAATAGACTGGCACAGTGGATTAGGAAACAAAATTCAAAAATATGCTGTATACAAGAAACATATTTAACTCATAAAGTCATTCATAGGCTGAAAGTCAAAGGATGGAACAAAATACTACATGCCCCAGAACCTCAGAAAAAAGCAGGTGTAGCAATCCTATTCTCAGACAGTCTCAACTTCAAAACAACAATGATCAAGTGAAGTAAAGAAGGCCACTATATACTGGTTAGGGGAAAAATTCAAGAGGAAGAGGTAACACTCACAAATACGTATGCACCAAACACAGGTGCACCCAACTATATAAAGCAAATCTAAATGGACATGAAAAATCTAATATTCAATACCACAATTTTAACAGGAGACCTTAACACCCCCTTATCCACAAAAGATTGGTCAACCAGACAAAAACTTAGCAAAGAAATAACAGAACTGAACCAGAATTTGAAACAAATGGACTTGGTGGACATATACAGAGTGTTCCACCCAAACACAGCTGAATACACATTTTTCTCAGCTGCACATGGGTCATTTTCTAAGACAGACCATATAATGGTGCATAGGTTATGCTTAAATATATGCAAGAAAACAGGACTTATCCCATGCACATTATTTAAACACTGTGCAATGAAACTGGAAATAAATGATAAAAGAAACTAGAAAAGAACCTTAAATACATGGACCTTAAATGACACCCTACCCAGCAACCAATGGGTCACAGACGAAATTTAAAAAGAAATTCAACAATATCTACAATTCAATGAAATTTCAAGCACAACTTATTGTAATTTATAGGATATGATGAAAGCAGTTCTCAGAGGGAAATTCATAGCTGTAAACTCACACATTAGGAAAACTGAACGAGAACAAGTAAATACCCTAAGGATGAACCTTCAACAACAAGAAAAGGAAGAGCAAACCAAACAGAGAGCCCAAAGATAGGAAGAAATCATAAAGATTAGAGCAGAAATTAATTCACTTGAGATGAAGAAAACAATTCAAAGAATTAAAAAAGCAAAAAGCTGGTTCTTTGAAAGATTAAATAAAATTGATGAGCTGCTAGTTAA
>NW_004524834.1:2956863-2961454 GCF_000260255.1 Octodon degus | reverse complement strand
GCAGAATTATTTTCTGAAGTAAAAAAAGAAATCTCTAAACTCATAGCATTTGAAGTAAAGAGTCAAATACAGAAACATATGGAGGAAACCCAATCTGAAAAATCTCTGCAGTAAAATAATTAATATCTGCTTCTGAAGAACACATTGATTAAAAAGAAGAGATTATAAAAATGATGGATTCCTTAAATGAGCAATACAGGAAAGAAATAGACTGCATGAAACAGAGTCAAAGAAATATAGATGTACTTAAAATCTCAATCAGAAGCTTGCAAAATCATTTGCATGAAAGCAAAGACAGAGTTTCATATCTTGAAAAAGCTGCTGTAGGTGCAGCTAGTGAAAAGGTAAGAAAAGATCTCTTAAAAAGAACTAGGATATAGGAAAAAATAATGCATCACTTGCAAGATTATGCAAAGATGAACAATATGAGACTAATAGGTATGGATGAGAAAGGAGTCAATACAAATTACATTAAAAAATATGAGCAAAAGTAATAGCAGAAAACTTGCCAAATATGAGGAAACAATCTGACATCCAGGTAACTGAAGCACACAGAACACCAAGTAACCTCAACCCAATGAAAAACACATTGAGACATATAATAATCAACATCCTAGAAATCCAGCACAAGAATAATATACTGGAAGCTGCCAGAGAAAAGAAGCAAATCACATTCAAAGGAAAACCCATCAGAATTATGGCCGACTTCTCTTTACATACCAAGAAGGCAAGAGGGCATGGGGCAGAGTACTTCAAGTCTGCTATGAAAACAAATTCCAGCTCAGACTACTATACCCTACAAAAATCTCTTTCCAGTTTGATGGACAAGTGAAATACTTCTATGACAAAGGAAAACGAAAGAATTTCATGATGACAAAGCAAACCCTACACAGATTACTGAAAGGCATTCTAGAGAGGAGCCAAAATAATCAGAACTTCACCAATGAGAACAGAAGAAACTTACTTAATAGGGTAAACAATTAAACACAGGCCAAAAAAAGAGTAAACAACAGTAATTAAATCACATGTCAATCCTAAGTCAATAGATCTCAATTATAACCATCATTGTAAATGTACTCAATTCACCAATTAAGGGAAATAGACTGGCACAGTGGATTAAGAAACAAAGTCCAATAATATCCTGTACACTAGAAACTCATTTAACCCATAAAGTAATTCATAGGCTGAAAGTCAAAGGATAAAAAACAATACTACATGCCCCATCATTTCAGAAAAAAAAGCAGGGGTAGAAATCCTGTTCTCAGACAGTCTCAACTTCAAACTAAGAGCAATAAAGCAAAATAAACTAGGGCACTGTACACTAGTTAGGGGAAAAATACAAGAGGAAGAGGTAACACTCATAAATATGTATGCTTCAAGCACGGGAACACCCAAATACATAAGACAAATCTTAATGGACATCCACATGGCTGACACTGACAAAGGTTCTATGATCAGAGTTGTACCTCTGATCTCAGGATAAATCCGGAGGGATTTCACTGACCTTATCAGACCCAAAATCTACAACTCTACAATCTTGTTTGCATAGATCCTGCTTTATCTTGGTCTTAACCATCCAGCAGAAAAGTATAGAAACAAATTATAAGAAGTAAAGCCATGCCGTTATGTTGAGCTGTGGGGGACTCAGGTCAACAATTTCTGACATTGAAGGTTAAGCGGAAGACCCAATACTATTATGGGCTACTGGACTCTTTTAAAATATTTTGCTGAGTTTACGTACCTATAATATTCAAGTCACGGAACTTAATAAAAACAGGAGATACAGATGAATGTCCATTTTGTATCTATGTATTCAAAGTGGTTAGGATAGATATATAGTTACATTCTCTTAATGAATAGAGTGATTGTTCTAATGTTGTTTATAAATAGGATATCATGTCCGCATCTTGTACAGCCATTAACCACTAGGAAGAATGTATGCAATGAGTTAATTATTGAAACTGTCCTACAATTTGGTTTGAAAAAAAAATAAATAAAAATGAAATAAAATACATAAAAATTAAAAAAAGAAAAAGAAAAAGAAAAAAAAATCTAATATCCAATACCACAATCTTAATAGGAGACCTTAATAACCTCTTACCCCTAAAAGATAGGTCAAACAGAAAAATTATCAAAGTAACAGAACTGAACCAAAGCTTGAAACAAATGGGCTTAGTGGTCGTATACAGAGTGCTCCACCCAAACACAGATGAGTGCACATTTTTCTCAGCTGCACATGAGTCATTTTCTAAAACAGACGACAAACTGGTCCATAGGTCAAGATTAAGTACATGCAAGAAAACATAAATTATCCCATGCATATTATCAGACTGAAGTACAATGAAACTGGAAATAAACGAAAAAAGAAACCCAAAATACAAAAAAATTAAACAACACCCTTCTCAGCCAGCAATGGGTCACTGATGAAGTAAAACAAAAAATTCAACAATATCTACAATTCATTGAGTTTAAGCACAGCCTATCCGAATTAATGGGATATGATGAAAACAGTTCTCAGAGGGAAATTCTTAGCTGTGAAGTCGCACAGTAGGAAAACAAAAAGGGAACAAATAAACACCCTAGTGCTCCACTTCCAACAACTAGAAAAGGAAGAGTAAACCAAACGCAGAGCCCAAAGATGGGAAGAAATTATAAATATTAGAGCAGATATTAATTCAATTGAGAAGAAGAAAACAATTCAAAGAATTAATGAATCAAAAAGCTAGTTCTTAATTAAAATTGATAAGCCCTTAACTAGTGACACCAAAAAGAGGAAAGAAAAAGTTCAAATACAAGCAATAAGGAATGAAAAGTGTGTAATCACCACAGACCCAGTGGAGATTCAGAAGATGATCAACAGCTACTTTTAGAATCTTTACTGTCATAAAATAGAAGACACAGATGAAAGGGAGAGATTCCTAGAAAGGTACAAATTATCAGCATTGAATCTACAAGATATAACCACTCTTAATAACCCAATAGCAGCCAGTGATATATGAGATGCAGTAAAAAACCTGCCAACAAAGAAAAGTCCAGGTCCTGATAGATTCAAAGATGAAATATAAAGGAAATTTACAGAAGATATAGTCCCTATACACCTCAAACTCTTCAATGAAATTAATAAGGAAGCAATCCTGCCAAAATCATTCCTGGGGGTAATTATTATCCTGACACCAAAACAAGGAAAAACACAACTAAAAAAGAGAACTACAGGCTAATCTCCCTCACGGACATAGATGCAAAAGTCATCAATTAAATCCTATCAAGAAGAACACGGTAAATCAACAAAAAGATCATACACCATGACCAGGCAGGATTCAACCCACACTTCCAAGGATGGTTCAATATTTGAAAATGTATAAATGTAATACACTATATCAATAGAGAGAAAACTAAAAACCACATGATAATCTCAATTGATGCAGAAAAGGCTTTTGACAAAGTCCAAAACTCACTCATGTTCAAAGTCCTACAGAAAATTGGAATAGAGGGCCCTACTTCAACCTGAGAAAAGCCATTTATAAAAACCCAATGGCTAACATAAATCTAAATAGAGAAAAACTGAAATCCTTTACTCTTAGAACTGGTACAAGACAAGGATGTCTTTTATTAACACTCTTATTCAATATAGTTCTGGAATCATTAGCTACAGCCATTAGACAAGAGAAAGAAATAAATGGAATAAGAATAGGTAAAGAAGAAGCTAAAATATCATTATTTGCAGATGACATGATACTTTACTTGGAAGACCAAAAAAACTTCACTGAGAAACTACTAGAATTAATACACAAATTCAGGAGCATAGCAGGATACAAAGTGAATACACAACGGTCAAACAGAATTCCTCTATACAGATAACAAACACATTGAAATGGAAATTAGAGAAACAATGCCTTTTACAATATCACCGAGGAAAATGAAATACCTCTGAATTAATCTAACTAAAGAACTCAAAGATCTTTTCAAGGAAAATTGCGTTACTCTTAAAAAAGTGATCATAGCAGATTTCAGAAAATGGAAAAATATTCCATACTCCTGCATATGAAGATCCAACATTGTGAAGATGACCATAATCCCAAAATTGCTGTACAGATTTAATGTACTCCCTATTAAACTACCACCAACATACCTCACAGAACAAGAGAAATTGTTCCTAAAATTTATTTGGAACCAGAAAATACATAGAATAGCAAAGGCAATCTTGGGCACCAAAGACAAGTAAGGAGGCATTATAATTAATGACTTTAAATTATACGACAAGGCTACTGTGATAAAATCAACATGGTATTGACAACGAAATAGACCTGAGGATCAATAGAATAGATTAGAAGACACCGATGCCTCTAACAAAACACTCAGCAACCTTATCTTTGAAAAAGGTGCCAAACATACTCAATGGAAGAAAGATAGCCTATTTAATAAATGGTGCTGCAAAATCTGGCTCTCTACGTTCCAAAAACTAAAACTTAACCTAGGTCTCTCACCATGCAATAAGCTAAAGTCAAAATTTATTAGAGATCTAAACATTGAAACAGAAACACTAAATCTCCTGGAAGAGAAAGTAGGAGGAACTCTTGAAGACATAGGGGTA
>NW_004524834.1:2953980-2956415 GCF_000260255.1 Octodon degus | reverse complement strand
GGACTGAAAATACCTTTCAAACTAAGTATTCCCTACTGGGAATTTTCCCAGAAGTTCACAAAATATCATGTCATAATGATATATGTGTACCTATTTTTATAGCAGCACAATTTGTGATAGTCATGTCTTGGAAACAACAAAGATCCCTGTCACGTGAAGAATGGATGAAAAAGATGTGGTATTTTTATACAATGTAGTATTTCTCAGCTATAAAGAATGATAAACTCGAAGACTTCATATTTAAGTGAATGCCAATTAAGGATATACTCATAGTTGAAACAAACCAGACATACATGTGTAAATATTGTATAGTCACCCTAGTGAACTCAAATGAAGAAATACAAATGGAAAGGTATAATAAAATTAAATGGAAAGCAGCAGTTGAGGACTAAACAATGAAGAGAGAGCAAGGAGAAAAGCTAGGAAACATGACAGAGGCAAAGCCATGCAGTTATATGTACAATATGGGTAAGGCAATGATACTGAGAATCTTCACAAGATTTTCAAATCTAGCAGTTAATTGGAAGGATTCTCACCCTGACTAGCTATATATGCTGATACCTGTAAACTAAGCAACTGCACTGAAGATGGTAATTTGTAATAGTTGGTTCATGGTTGGAGTGCCTGTCATTCTGGTCTTCTGAATACATGCTGCTTGTCATGACACGCCAGTTGCTACCATGCTGTCTCTTGGGTAGGAGATTGTTTAAAAAGGTAGGAGGTGGAGAATGAAGGGAAAAGACAGGACAAGGAGTGTTGCAGAACAGTCCTGCTACAATGGTCTACATGGTTAGGTTTCTAAACTTATGTGTAAACATATATAATTGTTTGTCCCTATTTTTTAAATATATTTTAGTTTTTTGAATTTTTTTATCATATTCTGTAGGGACTTAAAGTTTAATATATCAATACTTGATAAAAAATACCTGTTCCATGTTATGCCTATGATGTTTGGTATTCAGACAGATAGTGTGGTTAAGATCAACAGCCTAGGTTCTATGGTAATAACAATAAGCTTCTCTTTTGGAGGGTTAACAACCTAAGTTTGGAGACCAAATATTAGAGAAAAAGGAGGGCTGCAAGGAAAGCCAACATTTTGGGCCTAGCCTTACAAGCTCTATTAAGACTCAGGACATATGAGAACCTGTACACTAACATCATGTAAGTCAGTTGTGTCCAAAATTTTCTAATCAAGGAGATTATGGGGCCAAAGAGAAAAGTGATCGATGATGTAGTGTGCCTAAGGAGACTCACATGGATAGAAAATATTTTCCCAGGCTTTTACAGAGAGCAAATTGTTGAAGAAATGGCCATGATTCATCCACATGGCTGAACTTACAAAGGATCTACAAACTGTAGTACGGGGTATCAGGATAAATCCTGAGGGGATTTGACTGACCTTATCAGATACAAAAGCTACAATTCTTGTTACATAGGTCTTTATTTATCTTGTTGTCAACCATCCAGCAGAAAAGTATAAAAGTGAAATATAAGAAGTAAAGCTATGTTGTAACGGTGAGCTGTAGGGGACTCAGGTCAACAACTTCTGACATTGCCAGTCAATCAGAAGATCTAATACAATTATGGGCTACTGGACTCTTACAATATTTTTCTGAGTCCACACACCTATAATATTTAAATGACAGAACTAAACAAAATAAGAGTATAGAGATGAATGACCATTTTGCTTCTGCGTATTCAAATTGGTTAGGATAGATATACAGCTATATTCTCTTAATTCAATGAATAGAGTGATTTGTTCTAATAGTGTTTGTAAATAGTATATCATGTCTGCATCTTGTCTAACAAATAACCACTAGGAAAGCAGTATGCAATGTGTTCATTATTGAAACTACCCTACTAATTTGATTTGAAACTGTCTCATTGCTATTTGTTTCTCAATAAAGTTATGAAGAAAAAAGACAAAGAGGATGGTAGAAAGCATAGGTAGAGCACAGAACAAGTTCTGGAGTCCAGTAATTTCAGAGATGACTTTTGAGGTCTTCACAGTCCTATGGATAACCCACTACAACCTCTGGACTACATTGGATTATATTCTGAATTCACGCACCTACAATATTTAAACAGCAATGGAATACCCATCTCTGACAAAATTAAATGAAAAAGAGGGATGTAAATGAAGGATCATTTTGATTGTATATACAAAATAGTTAGGATAAACAGCTACTTTCTCTTAATGCAATGAGAAGTCAGATTTTTACTAATAGTGTTTGGACAGGATATAATGTGTGCATCTTATACTATGAATAACTACTATGAAGACAACAATATGCAATGTATTAAGTATTGTAACTTTCTACTTTCCTGTTGAAGTTGCCTCATTACTATTTGTTTCTCAATAAAATTATGGAAAATAAAGCCACATTAATGGCCATGACTCATCCACATGGCTGACACTGACAAAGGTTCTCTAA
>NW_004524834.1:2937556-2953880 GCF_000260255.1 Octodon degus | reverse complement strand
TGATGGTTATAATTGAGATGTATTTACTCATGATTGCCATGTTATTTACTGATTTTGTTTTTACCCCTTTTGCTCCTGTGTTCAATTATTTGCCCTATTTGTTGGGTTCTTTCCATTCTCATTCTCATTCATTGAGTTGTTGTCATTTGGTCCCTTTCTAGAATATCTTTTGTTAATCTGTGTAGGATTGGCTGTCATTATGAAATTCTTTAGATGTTCTTTGTCATGGAAGTATTTCACTTGTCCATCAAAATGGAAAGTGATTTTTGCAGGGTATAATATTCTGGGCTGGAATTTGTTTTCTTGGAGCACTTGAAGTACTTTGCTTCATGCTCTTCTTGACTTGATGTTTTGTGAAGAGAAGTCTGGCATTATTCTGATGGGTTTTCCTTTAAATATGATGTTTCTTTTCTCTAGTGGATTTCAGTATATTTTTTTTTTGTCCTGGATTTCTGGGATCTTGATTATTTTATGTCTAAGTTTGTTTTTAATTCTGTTTATGTTATTTGGAGTTCTACATGCTTACCTGCATGTCATATTTTTTCCCATATTTGGGGAGTTTTCTGCTATTACCTCTGCCCATATTCTTTTATTTTATTTTTTGTTTTGTTTTTTATTTAGGACATGGTCTATAGAGTCTCACTTCATAGATCAGACTGATAGTGATTCTCCTGTTTACGTCCTCACAAGTCCTGGGATTACAGGCATGCTACACCAAACCTGGGGTCAATCACCATCTCACACACCACATGCCCGGGGTTGGCATGACATGCCTGGGGATCGAACCCCAGGCTCCTCATCTGCTTGCAAGCGCTTTAGTGCACTGAGATATTTGTCTGTCCCATATTCTTTTCATATCATTTTTATTGCCTCCTTCTTTTTCACTAATGACTATTATTCTTACGTTTGTCTTTGCATCATCTTGCAGATGTTGAATTATTTTTTCCTGCATCATAGTAGTTTTTAAGAGATCTTTTTGTACCTTTTCACTAGCTGCACCACTGTTCACATGTCATAAACTCTATCTTCTCTTTCATTCAAATGGTTTTTCCAGCTTGTGATAGATGTTTTAATTTTCTATATATCTCTTTCAATCTGCTTCATGCATTTTGTTTCCTCTATTGCTCAACTCAAGGATTCCATCATTTATCTATTATCCTCTAAATTTTTAGCAGTGTTTTTCAGAAGCACTCAGTAATTCTTTCATCATAGTTATCATTACTTTTTTTGCTGCAAACTTCAGCCTGATGTGCTTTTAATATTTTCAGTTAACTGAGTGGTATATTGATCACACGGGAAATCATTCAGTATTCAGCATGCATCTGGTGATTTTTTTATTTTTATTTTGATTATTTTGCCATCAAATAGAGTAAGCCCATGTGAATATATCCAAACTGGTTTTCAGTGCTAAACAAATACCACCTTTTCCATGAAGCTTATGTTCATTCATGATTCAGAAAGAGTATTTTTCAGCCTTTCCAAGATGCATGAAAATTATTTAAGTAAAAAATTTTTGAATCTTTATTCTAACAAAGCATGTAGTCTAGATCTTACTCTCACTTAAATAATAAGAAGTTCCCTTTTCTTTCTACTTTCAAACTGCTATAAAGTCCCTTTTGCAACACTCATGTTTGTATTACTATCAGTGTATTTTTATGCTAACCATTTACCAAACATTTCATAAATAAAAATTGTCAAATTTTAGACAATACAGTAAATAAGAAACAAATCATTTATATAAATGTATAAATAAGTCTTAAATTTGCAACCATTGTTGAATTCCTATCATTTTCTTTAGTGAAATTTTGTATTGTTTCTATTTTTTTATATTTTTATTCTGCTTAACAATAAAAAATAAATAAAATGAAATATATTTGTATATCTAGCTTTAGTTAAGAATGTGTTCCCAATAACCAGAAAGCTAGTGTCATCCAAAACACCAATAATATATTTAGATTTCAAGTCCAAGTGACATCAGGAAGATGTGTCAGGAGTATGGTTTCAGATACATTTATTATATTCAGTGGTGGATTTAAATTTATAGAAAGCTTTTGAAACCTAAATACAATGGCAAGAATTAGTACATTAAAGATGTGGCCATGAGGCCCTTACAAAATTCTAGTTCAATGATATACTTCTTTTCAGATCTATTGCTTATGTAGGGATACAGAGTGGGGTCCCGGATTTAATACCACCAGGAATGATATATGCTGAGTTTATGAAAGCTGAAGTGCAGTGCCTTAAATAAGCTTTGCCAAAGCCAAGGTTTATCTATCAATCAGAGGCTGCTGTTCAGGGCACATTTTAAAGAAGACATAAAAAGTATGCCCAGCTTATAAACAATCACTAAGGAAAACAGAGTAGATAGTGACAGAATAAAATGAATTGAGGCTTTCTGAAAATATTTTGTGTGAAGAGGGAAGCCACAAGAATGAAATTCCCTTACCCTAAATAAGGGATCCAGCACCCAGACACCACCGCATTGTGCAACCCATCACTGTATTTGTTCCAAAATCCTATTCCCTGTGACCACATTCCAGCCACAGCTAGCACAATAAATGTCCAAGAGCAGAGCAAGTGCTGTGTCACAAGAATTGTCTTGTGGATACCTTGGCTCTGTGGTTCTCTCCAGGACGGATATCCCAGTGTGCTTCTCACAGTTTGCTCTCTCTCTTCTTTGGCTAGGGCTTATCTGAGCAGCACTAGTTTAATGACCCTCCCAGTCTTCTTATAATCTTCATCATTTCATCTCTCACACAAGTTGTTGCTTTCATAGAATTCTCACATAACTGGTCACATCTTCATCTCTCTTTCTTACATTAAATTACAGGTACTAGAATCATCTAAGAAACAGATATAATTACTATGGGGATTTGGTACCATATCATGTATGAGCAGGTGAGCAAAACATAATCTATATAACTAGATAGAGAAATAACAGGCCCCAGACAACTAATTAGTTAGTAAAATGATAGTTAATAAAAATTTTAGGTATGGTGACACGAGAGAACATCTTCATGGGCAAGGATGTTGCAGATGTAATGAATACCATAAAATCGAAAATACAAGCTATCTACCTGTGGAGCTGACTTCTGTTGTTTTTGTTTTCTGACTTCTGTTAAATATTAGGATGCCCACACAACAATAACAGTTAATTAAAGGCTAATAGCAAGTGGTTAATATCAAGTGGAAGTACAAAAAAGGATAAATTGTAGCCAATAAACAAACCTATGTGACACTAAAAATGGAGACACAGATGACAACCACAGTGTGAGGCTCTAATAATAACATATAGAAAATTCTAAGTGCTCATACAAAATAGGTCCATTCTCCTTATGGGAAAGCTTAGAATATTTAAAGCAGTTATGAATTCTTTATCACACCAATTAGAACATAAAGCACCAGTTCCTATGGACATGAGCCATCAATAATATTAAATTATATTTTCATTGTAGGACCCAATCTCTCATTATTTGAAGCAACATACTCCTAACTTATTTGGGTCAACTAGATCGATATTCCATAGACTACTGAATGGCACAAGTAATCAGTGATATCATATGCTACTGGACATGGAAATCCTGAAGTGGTTTGGTTATTTTCTTTTCACTAAGACATGTGACCTGACATCAACAGTTCTAGGAAGGAGAAGTTTATTTTGCCTACTCTTTGTAGAGATTTCAGTCAGGTGACTCCAAGGAAGTGCAGCATGGCAGAGGGGAAAGCTCCGTAGCATAGCAGCAGAAAGAAGAGAGTGGGATCAACAGCAGAGGACAGGCCCTTCCAAGATGTGCCTCCATGACCCACTCCCTCCAGCAAGGTTTTGCCTCCTTTTTCACATTTAGCTAAAAATGAGGGCAACATAGTCACCCTCATGAATCCCACCTGTGAGTACATGAGGCTTCTGGGAGACTTAGACATAAATTGTAGCACCAAGGGAAATACATAAATTGAAAAAATATTCTATTTATAAAAGTGAAAAGCATGATGAAAGAAAAGTTTCAATATTTCTTTACACCTCTACAGAAGATCACTTTCTTCTCTTTTCTTGAGCAAGCAAATGTTTCAAACTTCACAGAGCAAAAAAAAAAAAGCTAATTTTATAGACCATCTTTGAAAATTATACTTGTCAGCAATGCAAGTAAAAAAGTATGAATATTATGAAATTATTTTGCATGTCCTATATATAGGAAATATCTTTTGGGAGCACATCGATGATATCAAACTGTACATTAAATCTCTAGAGAGTTCACTTTCTTGGATTTGTTAACTGATATATTTTTGCAAGAATTTTAGGCATTCCCAACTATCCTAAAAGAGGATCTGTTTTTACTCATAAGATAATCAAGAATGAGTTAAGATAACTATTTTCTCCCATATGTATTAACTGACCTTTATAGATTTTTCACTAAAAAACATTTTGTTAGCATGATTTCATTTATCATTTATTGTTTCTCTTATCTCTTTTACTACTGACAGGGCACTCACCTCACTGTGTACCTTTTCAAAGAAACACATGTTCCACAAGGTTCCCAGAGGCAAAGTGCCAAATATCAATCCCCAGGTTACCATCTTTCTCAAAATACACACGACTTTCTCTGAATTAGATCCAAGAGTTCCATGATACTGATGGCAGCCTGCTATGTCCCCAGTGAGAGGGAAGCCCCTCAGGGCACCAGCCATGGCAATCTGTCATAGAATTAACATTGACAAAGGCTCTGCCAGAAAAGGGAGACTGAAGTGTAACCTTGATATTTCATTCCTCATTAATAGTACTATCATTATCTATTAAAAGCAAATTTTCAATGGGGGTGAAAACTTCTATTTGACTATAACAACATCACCTGTTTGAGCTTTGAAAATCTTTTAACACAGCAAAATATAAGCAAAGTAATTGAATTTATAGGAAATGTATGCCCGGAAAGAACCCATGCAGCTTTGTAGCCAGAACACCAATGATGACTTTTAATGGTGTAGAAACAAACAGAAGCAATAGCAGGGTTTGAGTACATATTAAATTATTAATCACCTTGCTTTTAATATAGCTTACTATTACATCAACTATTTAATCATTATTTTATAGTGAGTTATGCAGAAAGGAATAAAATGCACAGAGATAGTGGGTAATTTCTCAACAAACTTTTTGACACAGAATATATAGAAAATGAAAAAAATGACTGGTAGAAAGATTGCCAAAGGAGTGCCAACTTGTACAGCAGATATTCTTGCATTATTTGTAAAACTAAGCAGTGATTAGCTCCTGGATGTTGGTTCAGTGGCACTTTAAAGGGAATGGGAATAAGACTGTGATAGGAAGACTACGGAAGAATAAACTTTCATCGCTGCGGCACAGAAACTGACAGCTTCTTCTGATGGACCCGAAGAAGGAACAGACCCCACATTTCTACCCATGCATCTTCATGAAGTGTTATATTTTCAGGAGATACCATTATGGAAATAATTAGACCATTACTGGAAATATTTACAAATATTTTTTTTAAATTGAATGAGAAACAAAATAATTTAAAATTAAAAAGTTCATTTCACACTTCACATTTTTATGTATTCATCTACATTATTTCTACTTCCTATTATTTTACATTTGGTTCATTAATAGTTTATGCTATATTTTCAGTGAAAGATGGGAGAATGGGAGACACATTTTAGTTAAAGTGCAAATTGCCAGAATTATTAAACAATGTTCTGTTGTAATTAACAGGTCTAAATTTTAGAATTATGGATGATTGTAGTGCTAATGTTTTCTTTTGGAAATACTTTAAAAGTTCTTTCAACGGCTGGCCAAATAGCACAGCAGATTAACGCATCTGCTTAGGCAGACTCAGAGGCTGGGAGTTCAATCCCCTGGCCTGCTTAGCCGGTCCCACCCTGGGGACAAGCTGAAGTGGGAAATTGAGACTGGGCCTGGTGGCACACACCTGTAATCCCAGCACTTGGGTGGTGGTAAATAGGAGGATCACTATGAGTCCAATCTATGCAGTGAGACCCTGTACACCCTGTCCTAGATATAAAAATACATAAATAAGAATAAAGTAAAATAAAAGTTCTTTCAGCACAGAAAACACATACTTAGACTGTCATATTTCAGTGCTAGGTAATCATAATTGAAAGCTGTCAGCACTAGTAGTGTAATGTGTTTATCTTATTTTATTTTAAAGGTTACAACTCTCCTGCATATTGCTATTAATAGCTCTATCTTATGAATGAAAAAAATTGAGTCTAAAAACTGTGTAATATTCTTATGTTCATCTAGCTATTAAAGTAAATCTAGGTAATGAATAAGCAGTGTTATCCACATACCATGCTTTCAGGCAGTGTAACATAAAAAACATGAAAGTACCCATTCTAAGTGGTACAGAAACACAAGAAGGAGGCAGTGGGATGAAAATGGACCACAGGGAGATGACCACAGAATCTGGAAGAAGCAGATATCAGTGTCCTAGGAAAGGAATAAAACCAGGGAGGGAGAGTAGCCATATAGATATCAGCACTAAGCAAAAATTATGTGCTCTTCTTTGCAGCAAATCCACAAGAAAATGACTCTCTATGTGACTGGGATTCAGAATTAGTTTGACTCATTCAAAACCAGCAGCCCTGGAAAGTTTATTTTCCAGTGTTCAAGAAGACAAAGGTATTTAACAATCTCAATGATATCAGAAGATCTACAGGTTGTTATAAGCCCCAAAATTTAAATTGGAAACAGATCTCATTTTGGATTTTATACAATCTGTAATCTCAGAAAAAAATTATGTATGGAGAACATGAAGCTTGGAAACCTTGTCAAATAAAGATGTTCTTTTTTGGGGGAGGTGGAAATGGGGATTGAACTCAGACCCTTGCACTTGCCATGCTATCTCCCCAGCCCTAACTTTGTTGAATAAATGTGGCAATTATTGAACTAATAACACCTATTCACTTTGTATAGAATATTTTAGCAAGAAAAGCACCAGTCAAATAACCCAGAAGTAAAAAAATAGAAAATAATATAATTTTTAAAATATAATGAAAGATGCTTTCTCTAAGTCTTATACATATCAAGAAGATGATACTGGTTCAAAGGCATAGTGATGACATCGAGTGTAAGCACTCTTGGTATGTCATTGGTTGGAATAGCACATCCGTCTGTGAGAAAGTGGGTGTATGCAAGACAGAGAGAAAATGGCCAGATTTCTCCTCCCACAAGAGCTAACTCTCCTTATAATAACATATATCTGTGATAAGGACCTAATTCCACTCAGGAATGCATTTTCCTAATTACTTTATAAAGGTTTTACCTCTTAATACTATTTCATTTGTCATGAAATTCCATTGTGCCTTTGGAAAATATATTGAAACCACAAACAGAATTTTTTAGAAAGGCAAATTTTGTGTTTCATATGTTGAGCCACAAACTCAGGAGGAAGGGGGTACAACAATTTTTGTGTTTGAAAAAGCCATACAGTTGATTCTAATATGCAATAAAATATGAGGATCATTGAGCTCATGCATAATTTTAATATCATTGAAAATACAATGCAGAAATTGAGTGCAGTTGTGAAAGTTTTCAGAGTTTAAATATAGGTCTTTAGATACCTAAAAAAATATTTTTAATATTTTATAAGAAATTAAGAAAAAATATACACTGAATTTATAATAACTTTTGTATATATCACATAAAACTGATGCAAAAACGTTTTGAATTTAGGGAAAAACGATATCTTTTCTTTGAAAGTATGTGATTTTTGTCAAGGCTCATAGCCATGCATGAGCCTGAATTAAGTGAAGATTTTCAAAGTAATTATGTTAAGATAGACTTCATAATTTGAAGATTACAATTCATAGACAGATAAGACAGACATAAATATAAAACATTGCAATTAATTTCCTTAGATTTTAACATCACCAGTTTATATGAGAGATGTTTCTGAAATCAATTGTACTGTTATTTATGGATGATTTTATGATTAGAGAAAAATTTTGTCAGTCATATATGTCAATTCTATACTATATTTATAATATAATTTTATATTATAATATAAATATATTTCATGTTTGATTGCTTAATTAATAAGAATATAGCCTGAAGAAAGAATTTGTAAATTCGTACTCTTAGGAAATTGCTTCAAAATCTACTTAATTGTGAGGCTGGGGAGATAGCTCAGTGGAGTAAGTGCTTGCCTGACAAGTGTAAGGTCCTGAGTTTGATCCCTGATACAACCAAAAAAAAATCTATTTAATTGTGATTGTGAACTTATCAAAGAGTAAGATGCATTGAAAATATTTGACATATAAACTGAATAAAATTAGAGATGTGGAGACAGTTTCATAAAAGGTTTTGAATTTTGAATTTGCTTTAGTAGAAATTCCAAGACATTGCAGAAACATTAAAAGATTATATACAGAAAAGTTTGTTTAGCACAAAATGAAATTGGGAAATGAATCTGAGGACAAAATTCAAATCATTCTTCTGTATTCAAGTTCCAATTTATTGCCCTTATAAAGCAGTATTTCTGTGTCTTATCTCAGCTAATTACTAATCTGCCAGTTCCATGCCTGCTGTAATAGGGACGTGTTCCAAGTCGCCATTAGTTCTCACCTCACAACCCAGAATGAGTGTCTCAACTCCATTCTCTCCCAGAATGCTTTGCTGCATTCCCTGTGAACACCATCACAATCTTGCGCTTGATGTTTCTTGGGCACACCAGGCATACTTGTGCCATGATGGGTTTTGTTTTCTGATACTCAGATGAGATTGTTAACTTTAATATATTTACATTTACAACACTTATTCTCTTCTGATTTTAATCAAATATCAGTTCCTCAAAAACTTATAAACTGAATAGTGGTCAAAAGCTCTATTTCACTTTATGATTTATTACTATTGAGTTTGTTCCATGATTGGTTACTACTTGATTTGCTCCATGGAGTCATCTATCACTGTACAGGGGTGACTGGTTTCAGAAAGCCCCATATCTCTGTGGGTGCTTGAGTCTCCATAGAGTGGCACTGTGTTTTATATGATCTGCATAAACCTGCTTGGATCCTTTAATCGGATTAGGCTATTTATGATGTGTTGTACAATGCAAATGTTACGGAAACACGTGCTGGATGGCCAGTACTAATCTGTAGATGATGCTCACCGAGAATTTTTTTTCATGTATTTTATTAACAATTGGTTGAATCCATAAATAGAGAATGCAGCAGTACTTTATTAGTTAACTTGCTTATTCCGATCTACCTTGTTTAACCCTAAGCATGTAGGTTGGGGAAGGAAAGGGGAGCTGTCCTCTTCTCTGCTATGTCATGTGGCCTAGAAACTGATCGCACAGAGTACATAGTATAATTAGCATCTATTAAATGAATGAATGAAATGTAAGTAGTAGCGATTGAGCAGCTAAAGTAGTACATCAATATAAATTTATAAAATAAAGATAAAACAGAACATCTTGTTAAAAATAATCAACTCAGTCATAAATTTAGCAATAAATAATTAAGAGTGATAAATATGGCTAGTGTAAATGTACTGAGAAAATTTCATGATATGCTAAACTGAGAAATTATTTGCAAAAGCAGATCAAATTTCATGTTCTTTTTCAGGAGTATTTTCTTGCAAGAGTACTATAGTAAATACAAAGAATCTTTCCAGTGTAATGTAGTTATAAAAGGAAGAAAAAATCCATAAAAATAAAATTTGAAAATGGAGATTGTTAAATTTTATTATTTATTGATTCTGGAAAATTCTCAGAATCACAGAAAACCTCAAAGCATTTATAGGAAAAAAGAAAGAGAATTTCCACAGACTTAAAAGTTAACAAAGGAGCCAACAATATGAAGCAGCAGCAAAGCGTTCTGCATGCTGGCGGAAACTGAGCTCATTAGTAAAGTGATGGCTTAGAGACAGCACTAGGGGAGGACGCAGCTCAACTTCACACAGTCTGTCCTGCAGAGCTGATTGTGAAACAGTCATGGTTTCACTTTGTGGGAAGCTGGCTCTGTACGTTTTTTGGCCTAAGGCAACATATGAGCCATTACAAAGGCCGGTGGAAAGGGACCAGAATTTCGAAATAAACAGAGTGAAAAACCACCATGAAAAGTTGGCAGAGTATAAAGTAAGATCCCAAATCCTGTGTGAATGCTTTGAACACAGAGTAGGTTAAACTAATGCTGAAATACACTGTTACAGCACATAATTGTATATGTCTATGTAGACAGATACAAACACAACTACTTGATTATTTTTTTCATTTTAGAAGGTATTTCCTAAAATAAATCACATTTATAAATTTTATTTTAGAATATCTCAATCAAAAAAGCATCTCATTTTCATCACCATAGGTTAACTAGAAATACAATATACAGTGAATGATTTTAATTTTTTTTTTCGGATTTTAGGGAAGGGTCTACAACGTGCACAGGGTCTCACTGCATAGTTTGGACTCATAGTGTTCTGCATGTTTACAGCCTCCTAAGAGCTGGGATTACAGGTGCATGTCACCATGCGCAGTCTCAATTGCCATCTCACCAAACTCTGGGGAAGGGCTGGCACAGCAGGCCCAGGGATTGAAGCCCCAGGACCCTGTGCCTGCTTGCAGGCACTTTAATCCACTAAGCTATTTGGTCAGACCTTTTAAGAATTTTTAATAAAGTAAACTAAAATATTATAACTCTAATTATTTTCTTATTAAAAGTCATAAAAACCAATCAATTGCATAGTTAAAAACTAAAATGAGTAAAAATAACCATATTCTTTTTAAGATATGCATTTTTATAATTATTTAACAGCTACAAATTTCTCAACCAGATTTCAGAAAAGATAGTGTTGTCATTATGTAGTACATGTAGACTAAAAATACAAATTTAAAACTTAAAATTCAGGGCTGATGAGATAGTTCAGCAGACTAAAGCACCTGCTTAGGCAAGCTTAGCTGGGGGCAGGGAATGCAGTTCAATACCAGGCACAAGCCACGTCAATCAGCCCCACCCCCAGGGTGGGCAAAGTCAGCCAGAGTCCGGGCATAGTGGTGCAGGACTGTTATCTCAGTGTTGGAGAAACTGAAAGCAGGAGGATCCCAAGGAGTCTAAGCTGTGTAGTGAGACCCTGCAACAACCAAATGCACTAAAAAAATTAAAAATATGTAAATAAACTTGATCATCAAGCAATGTGAGAAACCATTTGATAGGAGGAAAAGGAAAGTTAAAACAATAAATAGTCAAATTCCAGCCCAGTATAGAACTGGTTAAAATATAATGATATAGAAATATGTAAGCTGTTAGGCAAAATAGCATCATTGAAAAAGTGTTCTTCATGTGCTAATTGTTTTCTAATCAACTTTTTAAAGGAAATCCAAGAAATAGATTACTTTCACTGAATATCTTCTCCAAAAGAAACAAATGTTAATCCCAGTACTTGGGAGGCAGAAACCAGGAGGCTCACTATGAGTCTGATCTGTGTAGTGAGACTCTGTACTAAGTACTTTAAAAAAATAAAGTTGAAAACAATAAAATAAGCAAATGTAGGAGCACCTTAGGCAATAACAGGAATGGGAAACTAGGAAGGTAAAACCACATAGAGGAGCCCAGGGAAAGACAGCCTACACAGGGATAGGATACAGAGGAGTATGCTCACTGGGAAGAACTGGAGGCTCAAGCACTGAGTAGCAGCAGCAGGAGCTGAACTGAGCAGTTTTCAAAGCACTGAGTGCACAGGGTGGCAGTGAGCAAATCTAAAGGAGACACCAGCATTTGTAAGGCAAGGGTAACTGTCAGTCTGGGGTACAGTCCTTCGACTTTGACATAGGCAACTCTGTAATTCACCCCCAAAGGCAACCCCTCTTTTACAGTCTCCACTTTTCTCTTTGTCTAAAATACTTGCCCAAAGTACTACATGTGGAAAAGCAGGTGTTTAAGCCTACTGGTTTTGATGCATTCTAGTTTTATGTTTGAACAACTATTTCACACCTCATTCACAGAAGAGTGCGTAGTACTAGTAAGTGGTTAAAACATATATATCACATTCATAGTCCATGAGAGCTGTCCTTGGTCTGACCATTATTAGTTCCACCTGTGATTTTGATATTAAAATTTATCACTTTCTCATTAAACTCACCAAGAATATCAATATTGTGATATAGCAAACTACCTTAGAGAATAGTTTTAAAACCCTCCTTGACTATGACAAATTGTGGAAGCAAGCTCAAACGCATCAGATAAGGCTTGAAAAGTAGAACCATATCACATAGCTTTTAAAAAATGAACCACACTGGTTTAAAATGGCTTATAATTAAACACATTCTTTTTATTTATTAATTAATGTTGTGTAAGAAGTAGCTATTGGGCTCTAGCACTGGGCCTCAGTGTCATGAACGACTTCCCTATACCTTATTTTTATCTTCAAGGGAAAACATTTTGTTTCCATATGTTTTCTAATTTAATGAAAACGAAAGTATGTATTCTTTCAGATTACTTTGAATGAATGCTATTAGGTTTGTATTTTCCTATTTTTATCAGCATCTGTATGAAATATTAAAATATTTGCTTGTAAAAAATGTAAGATATACTTTTTGCTGTACTTCAAACTACATAAATGTTTCATTTTGTCTTATTCATTATAAATGTTGATTAAAAGTTTAAATTTTGCTTGATCATATTTAAAACATTGTGCTTTATCAGAAAGAAGCCCAAACTAGTCACACCCCCACCACACCCACACACAATAAATAATGGAATATTTGAAAGGTCAAATGATTTGCTAAATTTTGAAGGTAATTATGGATAAGAGTTTTTTCAGACTTTGAGGGCAAAGTTTAATAACCGGGGATTGAACTCAGACCCTTGTGCTTGCCAGGCAAGCACTTATTCTACTGAGCCATCTCCCCGGCCCTGGAAAGGCTTTGTTTAACAGTCATATTTCAAGAGAAATAAGGTACTTTATATGCATGAACCAAATACCCATGAGGAATGTAATCATTATATACCATACACATGTACTAAGAAAAATAAAAGTTAAGGGAAAACCTTGATATAATAAAGGAAGGAGTAACTGTTACAGGGCTGGAGCTGTTTATAAATGTAGAGAAGAAGCTCTAATGACAATTTCTGCTTCTGAAGGCTCCTCTACAAAAATATCATCATAGGAGTAGAAAACAAAGCCAGAAAACAAAAGAGAGGACTCATGGAATTGAGATGATTGGTGGAGGGGTCATATAATAAGTCACAGGATGTTTCCTCCTGAACCCAGACTCTTTTAGAGGTGAAGAGACTCGACAGGGGCAGATTACAGAGAGACTGAATATACTTCAAACCAAGAATGCACAAAAAGAAAGAAAGAAAGAATGGATATAGAAGAAAGAATCTCCCAATTTGCTAGATGTCCAGTTCTGGGAGTAGTTCATATTCTGTAAAATCAAAGACTGAATTTTAGGAACAGCAGAGATCAAGAACAAAATATATGTATTGCGGAAAGTAATTGTCTGCCTGAAAGACAGGGGTCCTGAGTGGGTTGTTGAGGACTTTGCCTTTTATAGCATTTTTTGTAGAACAAAACAAGGAGAGGCAGGACCAAGGTGGGTAAAATTAGGAAATCACAGGTGGGTAAGGGGTGGAACAAAACTGTGGCCCATCAATGAGATTAAAAGTATAATTGCTCAGATAATATTGATTTAACTGGGATCGAATGCAGAAGAGAATTGCATAGCAAATGGACATGAATATAGAACAGTGGCTTTTCCTGTAGGGCACTGGGTCAGGGGCTCTTCCTGGGTTCCTCAAGGTGATGATATCTATTTATAACATCAATCTCCGTTGCTTTTCTTAGGGGTAGTGTGTGACTACATTCATTTCATCTTTTGTCTTGAGGTATGAACCTCAGTGAAGAGTAGAACCTCTCCTCCACAGTTGCAAGGTATCTCTTTTTCTGCACTGGCTCCTTTGAGGGCCTAGTGCTGTCTGACTGCTTATAAAATTTCCATCTAACGTAGGTAGGTATATCAGAATTTTAAACATAGTTTAGTTAGCAAAATTTTTCTTAAAATTGATCACTGTGAACTAGTGGTTCACCTAATATGTGCAACAAAGAAAAGTCACAGACAAAGAAGGAGGAACTTTTAAAATAATCTAACTTATATAAAACACATTTTTTTTAGTAAAGTGTTTCCCAGAACCCAAAATGGTAAGAGAATTTCTTAATGTTTTATATTTTCGGGAGCACAGGGCTCAGTTAAAATTCAATATCATCATATAAGTTCCTGGATACATTTTATAGTACTAACCTTTTTGTTTACTCATTTTTTTTGGGGGGCTAGCTCAGCACATCCTAAGGCCACAGTTGGCATGGCATGGGACTCGGGGATCAATCTGTGGTCACTGGGCACTTGCAAGTGCTTTAGACTGCTGAGCTATCTCACTGGCCCCTACCAGTATTATTTTTGCGTGAAATGTATTTTTAAAATAAGTAAATACTTAATAAACCCTCTTATACAAATATCCTAGAAATTTTATATTTATTTTGAAATAGTAAGTGTAAACATTCTATGAAATTAGTTTTATGTCATAAAAATGACACTCAAAACATTTACTAAAAGGATTTCAAATATCAAATCTGTCAATAGACTAAGGTGAAAATATGTTATTCTTTGACATCTCTCAAATTTACCATTCATGAATCGGAGCAGACTCTGATTTAGTGCTCAGTAATTCCCTCATTTTTACCAGGAAATCAGCAAGATGCAATTTAAGTGAATGCATAAACTGATCTCTTCATTTTTTCTGGACATGGCTTCACATCACTTCCTACAAAATACACAGTTTGCCACAAAGTAATCAAAAAGTTGTAGTGCTGAATAAAATTGCAAGCAACATTAGTAACATGTAATTTAGGTGTATTATCTTATGAGTAGAATAACAGCATTTTAAGTAGCAGTTAATAATTTAGAAACAATCATAATTTATTCCTTGACACTTAGTTCACCAAGAAAGTTTACCAGTGATCATGGATATCTCCTGGCATGTCTCACAAAGCCACGGGCTGGGCTTGGCGAACTAGTTCAACTGTAGCAAAATGTTCTTGGGTAGCTTTCGCTCTCTTCTGGAAGAGTTCATTAACAGATGGCATCTTGTCATTGCTAATGGAGTGTTATCCTGGAAAACTTCAAGGCTCCATGCCGAGTGTGACATTCTTCCCCTCCTCTTTTCAAGTCACCTCACTGAAATAGCCAATAATGACCTCTGTCTTTTCACAGATGAGTCCACCTTATGTTGGCTGTTTCCTTCCAAGCCACATCATGGCTGTTTTAACACAAATATGACAAAAGACTTTTTGTTGTTTGAAAGCTAATCTATGTGCTAAATATCAGCAATGTCTCAGTGTAGTAGAAGAGATACTGTGACTCCAAGTTAGGCATCCTGAGCTTCAGCCGTGGCTGTGTGAATCATGGGCCAAGCAACTTTGTTCTCACTGAAATGTGTACAGAGGGTCACAAACAACATCTCATTTTAGCTAAATTTCCAGAATTCTAAATTCCTTTGATACAAATAAAGAAACCATCACAGTGCTGGTTAAGGAGATGTGACTCTGTTTACATTGCTTATTTTATTCTATCATAATTTTATTCACTAAAAATTAGCATTTTTAACCTCTAAGGTATATAATACCCATCATAACCCATTATGATTTTATCTACATTTCATTGATTGAGCAATATTTGGATTGAAGAGGTCATTTACAACAGAATTTATATACGATTTTTCAAATGAACTATCCAGTTAGCACTTAAGAAATAACAAAAGAAAATTGGATAACCATGCCCAACATCAGTTAACATGAAAAGATATAAGCAGACCATGTAGTAGATAATATAACTCATGATACTGTTGTTTACTTATTAAATCAGAACTAGCTGATTTTAATGATAACTAATATTAACACAATACCCACCAGTTACATGGCACAAGCATCAAATTATTTTAGATCTTATTTTACTAAATTTTTATAATTAACAGTAGAAATAAAGTTTAAAATGTGTACAAAGTCACAGCACTAATCCGTAATATAAGTAATCAGTGATAGGCACATACCCTCATTCCGCCACAGGCCAAATTCCTCTAAGCATTTAACACAGCTACCCCTGTGTTGATGAAAGGAATTAGGTTGCATCTCAGATGCCTACTGAATAATTAAAAATCAGTGACTTCAATCAGACATTTTTATAATTAAATTTGTTGTTGTTGTTGTTGTTGTTGTTGTTGTTGTTGTTCTTCTTCTTCTTCTTCTTCTTCTTCTTCTTCTTCTTCTTCTTCTTCTTCTTCTTCTTCTTCTTCTTCTTCTTCTTCT
>NW_004524834.1:2936034-2937456 GCF_000260255.1 Octodon degus | reverse complement strand
TTCTTCTTCTTCTTCTTCTTCTTCTTCTTCTTCTTCTTCTTCTTCTTCTTCTTCTTCTTCTTCTTCTTCTTCTTTCTTCTTTTTAACCCGGCATTGAACTCATGCCCTTGCACTTGCCAGGGAAGCTCTTATTCCACTGAGTTATCTCCCCGGCCTCTGTTGCTATGTTCTTTAATATATTTGCTAACCAACCTTCCTTCCTTCCTTCCTTCCTTCCTTCCTTCCTTCCTTCCTTCCTTTCATTTTTTCCCTCTCTTTCATTATATTCTACTTCTCTTTCATTTCTCCATTGCCTTTCACACCACTATTTCATGTAGTTCCCATAGTAACAATAATATTTCCAGTTACAACTACTACTCAACAAATCTAGCACATGTCTGTGTACATGGCACTTAATATCCATTGGAAATGTGTACTGGTACTTTTATAGATATACTTTTTATGTTTTGAAAAATAATGATTTTCCTGCAAATATATACTAGCAAAAATATGAGAAAATCAACATTTCTTTTGTGTAGAATTTTTAATCTCTTTGACTGCAGAAGAACCAATACTTAATCTAGCTTATATAAATGAAATGTCAATATTATTAAATTTGATTTTCTAAATAAAAGCAATCCTTAAAGAAAATACTCTTACTTTTAGATGACACTATTCAAATATTAGCCAACTTACAATACATTCCAAATTGATAAACCATGATACATATTATGAGTATATTTCACATTCCTATCATTTGCTAACATTTTAAGTTATTAGATGGTAACAGATATCAGTTTGCCTATAGTAGTGGAGGGGATATTCCTATGGACTCTAGTAATTTCACTGTTCAAAAGAACCATTATATTCATATATGAAAACATATAGCAAAGTATTTTAGGCATATGGTTTCAAAAAAAGACTTTTTATTCTACACTATACCAAGCGTCATTTAAGAAATTAAGATTGATTATTTAGTAATTCTTAACAAACTGTGGAGTCATAGCATGATAAATTGGGAAGATACACAGAAAAGTTATTATGATTATTCTAGACAGGCAAGCAGCACTGATAAATAAAATAGAAAAGATTAAAATACATGTAAAATGATAAATATTATGTATTAGCATAGATTTATTTATATTTGGATTGTACACAAGAATAATTCAATATAAATGTTCAGGCCAAAAATTATTTTAATTTTTTTAACAATTAATTTTGTACTTTATTTTTTATTTTTGGGAGGATAATGCCAAAATTTCCCTTATCTTTTTTTTCCTATAATTTTATTGAGAAACAAATAGCAAAGAGACAGTTTCAAACCAAATTGGTAGGACAGTTTCAATAATTAACACATTCATACATTCTTCCTAGTGGTTAATTGCTGTACAAGATGCAGACATGATATCCTATTTACAAACACTATTAGAACAAATCCCTCTA
>NW_004524834.1:2930156-2935095 GCF_000260255.1 Octodon degus | reverse complement strand
GTTTGTACTAATATATTTTAGACAAGATATCATGTCTGTGTCTTGTCCTCTGAATAATTACTACAAAGACGATAGGCAATGTATTAATTATTGTAACTGTCCTATAACCTGTTTTAAAACTTTTTCATTGTTATTTTATTTTCTCATTAAAATGAATTTTTTAAAAAGACTAGCAATGAATTCAGTGGCAGATCGAAACCCTAGATTCAATCTCTAATGCTACAAAAAGGGTAGGTGTGGGGTGAAAGACAGTCACATAACAAGTAAGTTTTGGAGAATTATCAGTGTAATCTAGGGTTTTCTAAAAGTAATTTATTTAAGGAAAGCACCACAGGTCCTGATTGGACCCTTTCTCTGTTGGACCTAGTCAACTGGAAAGTTTTGTGGCATCCCTCTTCATTAGGGAAGTAGCCAGTACTCCCTCTAGGAGTAAATAATAAACTCCCACACTAGAGAAAACATACTTAAGCCTCTGTGGGATAGCAGTTATTATGTCCTAGCTCCTGATAATACCAGGTTAAGGCCAATGCCACCCTTCTTCCAAACTTGATGATAGGCAATCAGTGTGCATATAAGTATTTAACAGTTTGCTCTGGATAAGAAAGTAATTCATAATGTGTGCTTCCAACTAACAGAGGGAAAAATACTTGCATCAATAGTGATTTCAAGCATTAAAGATGAAGGTGCAAATAACCTTATGAACAGAGATATCAATCAAATATGATAAAGTGATTAAAATTGTGTTTTATGTATGATTTTTTAACTACCTATTAAATTTTTATTTATTTTGTTACTAGCAATGGCTATGCCTAGACAAAAGATATCACACTCCCTAAATCCATCTGCTAGCTCCTATGGAAGGACTGGATCTGGCTTCTTTACAACTTTGTTAGCAATTAAACAGTTCACTAAGCACTGAGGAGCTGCAGCCTATCATGCTTCTTTTGTTTTTTTTTATTTTTTTTATATTTATTATTTGAGAGAGAGAGAGAGAGAGAGAGAGAGAGAGAGAGAGTGGTGTGTGTGTGGCCAGCTCAGCCCACCAGGGGGCGGGGCCGGCTGGCATGCGGTGCTGGGGGATCGAACCGCGGTCCCTGATGCCTTGCCAAGCTTGTTCCAAGTAGGTGCCCTAGACCACTGAGCCATCTCTCCAGCCCCTATCATGCTCCTTTTGGCTACTACACCCTGCTGAAAATCTGCTGTGCTGCATTTTCCCAATGAGACAAATAAATTTTTGGAAGATTGTATTTTATTTGTTTATTTTACTTTTCCTTTTACCCCAAAGTCAGAAATTAAAAAAAAACTATTCAATATGAACTAAAAATCATTTAAGGATTATAAACATCAATCTTCAAATGCAGAACTAGTGAAATTTCTTTATGATTGAAATTAACATTTCATGAAAATGACAATATAAATACAAACTCACAAATGCTTGGGAAATATTTCTTATGTACTGTGTGATTCATACTAATTCACATGCACTAATAGGCAACTTGAGAAAAAAGTCATGTATTTTTTTTTCTTTTTTACTGCAGGTAGCATCATATGAAATTTCAGAAATTGTACAGTAAGTGCTATGTGACTATCACAAATACTAATATTTATTTATCACATCTATTCTAAAGCTATTAGTCATTTTGGATGAAAAATCACTGTGGTTAAGTGGTTCTAATATAAATACAGCTTTGATAACATTTATTTTGACTTTTAGAGTCCAGTAGGAACTATTGCTAGAAAAATATGTCTTTTTTGTCCTGCATCATAGAATTTATTACTGTGTTGGGAAAGTATAGGTCAAAAACAAAGCTTGGCCACTGTATATGTCCAGGACAACCTTGTGTAGTAGTTGGTGTGAAACATAAAGGCTCTCTCTGTCTGTCTCTCTCTCTCTTTGTCTCTCTCTGTTTTATTAATTTTATTGGGAAACAAATAGCAATGAGACAGCTTCAAAACTGATTAGTAGGACAATTTCAATAATTATTACATTGTATATTGTTGTCTTCACAGTGATTATTCATAGTACAAGGTGCAGACATGATATCCTATGCAAACACTATTAGTAAAAATTCTTCTTCTAATTGAATTAAGAGAAAGTAGTGGTATATCTGTCCTATTTTGTATATACAGATACAAAATGATCCTTCATTTGTATCCATTTTTTTGTTTAGTTTTGTCAGAGATGGGTATCCCATTGCCATTTAAGTATTGAAGGTACGTGAATTCAGCAAAATAATCCAATATATTCCAGGAGTCCATTATAGTAGTGGGTTATCCATAGGTCAGGCATTTTCTCAAGTTGTTGACTTGAGCCTTTTACAGCTCAGCATATTAATATGACTTAATTTTTACACCTCGGTCTTATACCTTTCTCCTAGGTGGTTAAGAACAAGATAAAGCAAGACCTATACAACAAGAAGTCTAACTTTTGTATGTGACAAGGTCAGTGAAATCCCCTCAGGATTTACCCTGAAACCCTGCAGTTTGTAGATCCTTTGTCAGTGTCAGCCATGTGAATGAGTCATGGCTATTGCTTGACCAATTGCTAGCAAAATGTTTTTAAGCCTTTCCTTCCCAAATAAATCAATTCTTACAAGAAAGATGTTTGACTATACTGATTTTGCATCTTTAGTAACTTTAGTAACTCCTGGACAAAACATTTTAATTCTTTAGTATACAGTAGTAAAAATATGACCTAAAACAAGTATCAATAGGCTGGAAATAGACACTCTCAGGATTCACCCCATCAAAATGCCATCAGATCTTGCATGATTCTCACGCAAATTAATGCTTAAGAGTTAGTGATCCAGACAATGTCCCTGAAGTAGCAGTCAGTGCAAATTATTGTCACATCTCTAGCAGAAATTGGTTTATAAAGCACTGGAAGAGTTCAAGGGTATTTTTGTAAGATTTGTAGGTCTATTGTTACTATTTGAAGCTGTAATACATTGTTTGCAACCTCGCAGTTTGTTTTATTTTTAAATACTGTAGTGGTTATTTTAAAGTGAAATGGAATAAATACTTTAGAGAACAATGGAAAGTCTCTAGTGTAAAAAAAGTTGAACTCAACTAATTTGGGGGTATTATTTAATAATTATAAATTATCAGCAATTATTTTCATTGACAACTTCAGTATAATTCATCATTTCAGATCATTCTTCCTAGTGGTTATTTTTTTATTTTGTGGTATTTCTTTAGGCCCCCTTATGCATTAATTTTCCACATATTTTAATGCCTAATTTATGAATTACCATTTTGGGATTGAGGGGATAGCTATGAGACATAAGCTCCTGGGTGGCAAGTGCAAGGCTCAGCACCACATGCCAGCCCCAGAACTAGGCGTGGCAGTGCAGGCCTGTAATCCCAACACCAGGGGGGCGGGTGGAGACAGGAGGACCACTGTGAGGCTGGCTGTGTAGCGAGACAATGTAACAAGAAATAAGAACTGCCAGGGCATCTCACAATCAATCATGAGTCTTTATGAACATGTAGATCTTTCCATTTCATTGTATGCCTATTAAATAAACTGTAAGAAATACAGATTTTTTGTTAAAAGGGGGAAAAACATATTTGTATACTCTTAAATTTGTTTCTTTTCCCTGCTGTCAAAGAATAACAAATTCAGAAAGTTGAATTTTTAAATATTAAATTGGATTTTAGTAATTCATATACCAGGTAGTATCCAATCTCCGAAACAGACATTTGTTCCACCAGATATGGTAAAGCAGTTGGTGTTTTTAAGGTAATGTGAACAGGATCAAAGAATAGCATAGTGCAAAAAGCAGATTGGTTAACATCAGGTTACTTTCCTTACATGGATGCAAGCAGAAGGCATTTCCTTATATTGCTGGCTTAGATTGACTGGCCCGTTATGAAGGGTTGCTATGAATATCTTTTTTTGAAAATTGTCCCCTTTGGGAATTAAGCTATCAATTCTTTTGGATTTCTCAGGATCTCAAATCTTACAAGTAAGCAGCGCATATATTATTTTGGTGATATAAAACCACTGCATGAGCCATTCATTTTGTGTTGGTCAATCAGGACTAGTGTAAAACCTCAGTCAAAGTCAAGTCTCTCATTAATATTTAACATGTATAATTCATACTGTTTGAAAATCTTTTAATCTCATGTCAAAATATCACTTTCTACCAGACATTTTTATGATGATGAAATATATACCCAAATATTTTTTATCTTTCTCAAGGTGGCTAATCCATGTAAATAAACAATAAGACCCTAACAGGCTCTGCCTTGAGGTAATCTGGGCCACGACAAGTTGCAATTACAGTTCTCATAAAAGCTCACTTTTTAAAACTTTATTAATAGAATAGACCTTAGTTTGAAATAAATGAATAAGTACTTACGAGTGACGTATTGATTAGTTTAAAATTATAGTTGTCTTTAATTTATCATGCCTAGTATCATTTCAGTCAACTCAAAATTCTGAAATGGTTTGCATATGTTTATGTTTTTTGTGGTGGTACCAGGAATCAAATCAGGACCTTGTGCTTGCCAGGCAAGCACTTATTCTACTGAGCTATCTCCCCAGCCTGATATTTTTTCCATAAATGTATTGATAAACAAATAGCATTGAGACAGTTTCAAATCAAATTTGTAGGACAGTTTTAATGATTAACACATTGCATACATTCTTCCTAGTGGTTAATTGCTGTACAAGATGCAGATATGATATCCTATTTACAAACACTATTAGAACAAATCACTCTATTCATTAAGAGAATGTAACTATATATCTATCCTAACCACTTTGAACACACAAATAAAAAATGGACATTCATCTGTATACCCCTTTTTTTTAAGTTCCGTTATTTGAATATTATAGGTGTGTAAACTCAGCAAAATATTGTAAAAGAGTCCAGTAGTCCATAATAGTATTGGGGCTTACACTTGACTGGCAATGTCAGAAATTGTTGACCTG
>NW_004524834.1:2915498-2918649 GCF_000260255.1 Octodon degus | reverse complement strand
TCCGGCCCACGCTGCGCCTGGGCTGGGACTGGTCCCGCCGGCGCAGGGTAGCAGGAAACTCTCCGCACACTCACCGGACCTGGGCTAGGACTGCAGGATCTTGGATTTCTACACAGAAAAACATTTGACAAAATCCAATATCCAATCTTGTTAAAAGTACTGAAAGAAATAGGAATATGAGGTCTTTATTTCATCCTGATAAAGCCATCTATTGCAAACCAACTGCTAACATGGACAGAAGCATAGAGATTTCCCTCAAAAATCAGGCACAAGACGAGGATATCTGTAATTACTATTGCTGTTTAACATAGTTCTCAAAACAATACATACAAGAATAACACAAGAGAAGGAAATAAAGTAGATATTTATAATGAAGGAAAAGTTAAATTGTCATTGTTTGTTGATGATATAATCATCTGCATAAAAGACCCTAAAATATCCACCTAAAGACTCTTAGAACTAATATCCAAATTTGGCATTGTAACAACATACAAACTAACATTCGAAAATTAATAATATTCCCATATACCAGTAATGAACTCATTAAGAGAGAAATTGGGACAATAATACCATCTCAAAAGCATCAAAAATAGAAATATTTAGGAATTAACTACTAATCAAAAATTAAAAGAGCACTACAATGAAAATTATGCTACCCTGAAAAGGGAGATCCAAGAAGATATTAAAAATGGAAAGCTATCCCCTATTCTTAATAGGCAGAACCAATTTAATCAAAATGGCAATATTTCCAAAATTATCATTATATAGATTTAATTCAATCCTAATTAGAATACCAATAACATTCTTTATACAAGTAAGCAAGTCTAAAATTCATATGGAAGAAGAAGAGCCTTAATATAGCAAAGCCAATGCTGGACAAAAAGGATATTCAGTGGCAAATCCCTGAAGCCAAGTTATACTACACACACACACACACACACACACACACACACACACGTAGAACAATATAGAAAATACAGAAACAATTCCAGGCATAGTTAGCTATGGTACTTTTACAAAGGGACCAAATGCTTCACTGGAGGAAAGATGCTTCTTTAATAAATAATGCTGGGAAAACTGGTGTTTCAATGTGAACAATTAAACGTAGACCCACATTTCTCATATTGTACTAAACTTAAATAAAAATGGATTAAAGATCTAAGCATTTAGAACAGAAAAAAACTGATAGAAGACAAACAAGGTAAAACTATTGAAGATACTGGTGTAGTCAAAGACTTTCTGAACAAAACCATGGTTGCCAAAAGTACTAATATCAAGAACTAACAAATAGGATTACATCAAATTGAAAATCTTCTGCACAGCAAAAGCAACCACCAACAGAATAAAGAGACAGTCTACAGGATGGGAGAAAAAATTTCCAATTGTCTTCAGGCAAAGGACCAATATCTAAAATAAAGGAGGTATGCAAAAAAATTAGTCATTCAAAATTTAAAACTTGGCATAAGAAATTTTTTTCATTTAACAAAAGAAAAATATGAACCGCCAATAAGTACATTAAAATATTCGACATTAATGTTCTTTCCAGAGTTGCAAATGAAAATACTGATATTCAATTTCACTCCAGGAAGAATGGCTGCCTTTAAGAAATAGCCCAATAACAAATAATGGTGAAGCCCAATAACAAATAATGAAGAAATCCATTATTCTTGGGGCTGTAAATTGATACAACCATTATAGAAATCGTTATGAATGTTTCTCAAAAACTAAAAGTATAAATTTCCTTTGACAAAGTTACAAACTTCTGGATATCTTCCCAAAAGTGTTAAAGACCTCAGAACACGGTGACATATTCATATTTATTTTTATAGTTGTACAATTCATAACATCAAAATTTTGGAAATTGCTATATAGTCTGCCAACACGCAAATGGATTTTTTAAGATGTGGTATTTGTGCATAATGAAATACTCCTCGACATTAAAAATGATAAACTTGAGTTATTTGTAGAAAAATAAAATGCTCCTTGAGACGATAATGTTAAGTGAAGCACCTCAGACACACAAGGTTAAATATTGCAAGATTTCTTTTATGTGAAAATCTCAATATTTAACATAGAAAATATGAAACAAAAGATAGATAATAGGACAAAAGATAAAGAAAGGAAAAGGTGATGTAATATAATGCGGACAATATACCCAAAATTGTACCACGACTTGGTATCATTGTCTTACATATTTGTTATATTTTGGATCATTACATGTGTATTAAAAACCACACATGTATAATTATATATATTATATTTAACTTTATAAAGTCTTACAAGACAAAGAATAAACAAATGAATCTGATGCTGGAAAAATAGAAAGTATGAGGGTAGATTGAATTGTTTTATGTATGTACTTATCCCTCACACTGAATATAATCATTTTATGCTGCAAATATGTTTTAATGAAAGAAAAAAGATCAAAGTAGAAAGAAAGGCCAAAGACTGCAATACTGAACCTAAAAAATAATGCCTTTGTCACTATAGGGGGAAAATGTTAATCAAAGAAACACAATAAACAGCAATAAAAATAACGATAAGGAGGAAGACCTTTGTTCAAACAGTTTCCATAAAATAGAATTCAAATCTTCCATTTTAAATGTAAATTCTGCGGCAAAAATAGACATAAAAAAGAGTAGAACCTTCTAGAGAAAATGAAATCAAAGGAATTTTCCATCAAGCAGTACAGAAAACATTATTATTTTAAAAAGACAGAAAACTAACTACTTAAAATATTCTCACTGAGCTGAGGGGAACCGTCAGAATTATGTCTTGAGATATTAATAAGGAAATCATTTTAAAATAATTTGAACACTTTTAGGGTAAAATGTGCAGTTACTGAAATGAACAAAAAGCTCAGGTAGGAATTTAATAGCAAATTTGAGGAAGCCTAACAAAGAATCAAAGAAAATTCAAATCTTATTTAAATTTTCTAAGTAAGGAGTCAAAGAAAAACAAAAATCAACAATAGTTAGCAGAGCTAAATAATAAGAATGCAGGAGAGAGACAAGGAGGGGCATAAGAAAGATTTGTTAAATCAAGGGCAGATAGCTCCCCACATGAATTAAAATATAATGTGTTGGGCTGGCGAGATGGCTCAGTGGTCTAAAGCACCTACTTGGAACAAGCTTGGCAAAGCACAGGGACC
>NW_004524834.1:2909395-2915398 GCF_000260255.1 Octodon degus | reverse complement strand
AAAAAATAGGCATAAAGAATTATATATACTTCTTAAGGAATATTGTGGGACTGTCCTGTTTCATGGTTATATATTTTGAGATTTTTGGACTTATGTGTAAACATAAGAAGTATATAATTCCTTATGCCCAGCCTGATATTTAAAGAGATACAAAAAACTAAATCAAAATATTACCATATGTAGCCTTTTCTTTTTCTACTCTACTTATTCAGATGTTTACATATTGTAAAACTAGAATATTTAAGCCACAGTAAAGTTGTGTGTATTATGAAGTTAAGCACAAAATCATACACTCAAATGTGGAGATAATGTAAAATATATCTTGAATACTGGATTCCTTAAGATTTATTTTTTAAAATTTCAGAACATATGATGTACACAATATTTGATTACAATCAAATCCTCAAAGCACAGCACTGGTTTATGATTTTAAAGGATGAAAAAGGGACACACATCTAAACACATTGCCATCTATATTTACTTGCCACGTACTGCTATAAAATATCAGTCAAATGTTATTTTCTTATATTATCTTCTTATTATGTCTCAGAAACCAAGTAGAGCTTTATATGTACCATTTGGAATCTTGTCAAGCAATCCCAACAAGTCATATATTTGCCTCTATATTATAGATAATAAAACTCAGTGGCAAAAGGCTTAAGCAGTTGGACTAAGTCAACAAAATCTTCAGCATTGGTATGGAAGTCCAGTTTGTCTCTCCCCACATGCTCCATACTGCTAAACTGCCACAGAGCTTTTTATTCTATTGCCAAGCAAGTTGTACTCTGAGAGCAAAATGGTGTAGTCATGGTAGAACTCCTATGTCTACTAGGTGGGATTATGTACTAGCATAAGCTTATTCATTTTAGCTACTCTTATTGAATTGCTGAAAATTATCTTTTAACTAAAAAGCATATACTTTGAGTTAGGAAGAATCTCAGGGTTATTTGATCATATTCTCCCATTTTATAGGTGTAGAAAGTTGTCTGGGGCATGCCATCTCACTCAGATTTACAAAGCTGGCCTTTTGTCAGAAATCCTTCCTACTCCTTGTTCAGCATTGCTTAAGGTGGCATTTTTCCCAAGGGCAATTTAGGCCACACAGGATTGGAAAATAGTAAACTGTTGATAGCCACACTAATTATGGGTTACCCTGAATGAAAAGGGACAAGAATTTCATTTCTCATAGTTGGACAGTAAACTATATATGCTGCAACAAGTACTTTTCGTCAACTAATGATACACTACTGGAGGAGATGAGAATGAAGCATATGGTAAAACTAGGTAAAAGGAGAGAGGGTTATACTTGTACATGATGAAATGGCATTGTATGGCTTAAGTGACAGTTTGGGGCCAGAAACCTCAACATTCATTGTGCTAAAATATCAGATACAGAGTAAAAATTTGCAACAAATTATAATTACAACATCTTATAGATTTGATGGAAAATATATTATTTATTTAAATATGTCAACAATAGGGCTGCCAGATCCCCAGTGTGTGCCTCGCCTGCCTCGCCCCCAAGGTGACTGAGACTGAGCGTGGTGGCACCTATAATCCCAGCCCTTGGGAGCCTGAAAACTGGAGGATCACTAAGTGTCCAGTTTGTGTGGTGAGACCCTGTGGGCCTGTACTAAATACATAAATAAATTAAAAATAAATATGTCAACCATATCTATATAATAGAGAAGTACGACTAGGTGCACATGTATTTTATTCACACAATTTAACATTAAAAGCAAACATAGAATATGTCATATATATACGCTTAAGAACTAATTCATTTTTAGATTACCATGCTCCTAAAGCCTTTGAAAAGCATTGAATTGATACTTATTTTTTCAGTTTCAACATAATCATCAATTATATGTATTAACAAGGGAAAATTTTAAGTAACATTATAATAAAGTATAATAAAGTATAGTAAATTGGTGCTTTAACAAGATGTTCTATTGAACAAGCCTTAAGTAAGTGTGAACATCTATGCTATGGCCTATTTATGTGTAGGTTCCAGTGACTAAAAACAAAAAGTTAAGCAACTTTCAAGTATTCGCATGCCAGGATCTCATAAGGAAAATGATTGTGAAAAATAGCATTTTGATTTTTGTTATTTGGTATATATTTTATTTGAATATTAGGCAACCAACTCCCATCCCCTTGGAAGAACTGAGAGAAAAATAAGAAATCATTAAATATTAAGAATTTTTTTTAAGTGTAAAAATGTGAAACACTACAAATTTAGTCACCTAAAGCCCTATGTACACATTACCATTTTATACATATATTGTTGTTTCACTAAGATGTGAAGCCCGGTCTCAAAAATAAAATAAAAGTAAGAGTGGTTATTGATTGAGTTGACTGTAAAGTTCCTGGTCCTGCTAGCCCCTAGTACAGTAAATGTACAGTAAATGTTATAATCTCATCCAAATGTTCATATGTTAAAAATATATGGAGCACATAAATATCAACAAAATTTTGTTGCAAAAGTATTCTGTGCCATAGAATTTCCTGAGAATTGACATCCAGGTTAAATTCATAGTGCCTCACCCTAGGGATTTCTCTCCCAAATTAAGCAAATACATGTACACACAGTTGCTTATAAGTATTGATATGAATGCAGGTATAATGTACCATTGAAATATATATGAAGAAATAATTTACTTTCGCTTCATAGCTTGGGTAAAGTCATGTTAGTGTACAAACTTACAGACAATAAATTCATTAACAAAGTTTCTTAATTAAAACCTGCAGCTTTAGTCACTGTTTCTCTGTATATTATGTCACTTTGTGAAAAAAAATACTATAAGTTCAATACTATGAATACTATAGTTGAAATTCTATATCTTCTGATCAGTATCTTTTCTCTTTATCAACTTAGCCCCATTAATACTGTCATGGTTTGTGGTTTTTGCAAGATGAACAATATAGTACAAGACACATTTTTTTTCCATTTATATACTTGGTACAGTGTCTCACTGTGCAATTAGACTCATAGAGATCCTTCTGTTTTCAGCCTCCCCAGAGCTGGGATTACATGCATGAGCCAGTACACCTGGACTCAATTGCCAGCTCAGGGTGCCCCAGGGCATGGGGCTGGCACAGAATGCGGAACGGAGTATTAAACCCTTGTCCCTATGCTTGCCAAAGAAGGGGCTTAGTCTCCTGAGTGATCTTACTGGCCCAAGGACACATTTTACAGTAGTAAATTTTATAAAGAATTTTATAATGAATCACTCAAGAATCACATACTATAAGTGCAGGAAATCTATCCACCCAGTAAATACTAACAAATTCAGCTAAGGGCTTAGAACTCATAGCAATGCCTCCCACCAGTCCAACTGGAGGCCTACAGCCCACAACAAAGTCTCTTGCAGGCCTGCTTCATAGATACATGATGGAGAGGCCAAAACGTCAGTGGTGGAAGCTAGGAAGTCTATACCAGTTTACAAAGGATCTGTGGTAGCAGGCTGAGGGACCTGAACTGGAGCTAAGAAGAAATGCCCATGGTAGCACCAGAGCTCCCCCAAAGGTACCACAGTCATCCTCAGGAAGAGTGAGGTCCTGAGCTCCTCAAGCATTGAGGATAGCTGAGTTCCCAGTAGGAAAGCCAATGTGACAAGCTTCATGAGGCTGAGCAGTGCACCAACTTCCCCCTGAAGCCAGGAGTCAATGCTCAAGATGAGGACCAGAGCTCCTCCAAAGTTCATCAGGAAATCCAGTATGACAAGGTTCTCCAGCAGAACAGCCCAAGTGAACTAGCAGCTTCCACCAGCTCCAACAGCCTCTCCAAACAGCATCCCTAACAGCATTCCAGCAGCTTCTCCTGTTCTGCCTTCATGCTGCTGGCAACAATCCTCAGGTGGGCCTCCCACACCCAGCACCAGGCTAGTTTAATTCAGCTGGGTATAGCAAGCTGACCACCAGTTAGAAATCCACCACAAATATCCTCTCATTAAATTGTCCTTCTTTTGTATTTGAGTTATATTTCTCCTTAGGAGTTGCCATAATTTTTCAATCACTACTACTCTAATTTTACTAGATAGATGTGCAGCATCTGTGTAATAGATCTTACAGTAGGCTATAAATTATAGGGGAGGCCAATTTTATCTCTGAATCTCGAAAGTGTGACTTAATACTTAACATCTAGAATAAACCTAAAGAATCTTTCAATGAAAAAGGAAAAGTGAAGATAAATTAAACAATTGAAGGAAGCATGGAGATATAGGGTAAAACACAAAGCAAGATACTCATGACATAGTCCAGAATTATCAGGATGATGTGAATATACAAAACAGAAATAAACAGAAATGATGTAATTGTTTAGGAAAAATAATAAAAATTAAAGTGTAATTTGTAGTATATCACCGTGGGGAGAAGGAAATGTTCTGCTTAAATTCATATCTACACATTTTTAAATATTGTTGGAGCTTAAAGACTGAAAGAAGAATGTGCTCAATAAATCAAAGATAATTTACTTTTCCGGAGAGATGAGAAGATAGGATTGCTATTAAGAAGTTACCAATGAGAGAACAAACTAGAGAATTCTAAATTCCTGAGCCTCCAAAATGCTCACACCTCCCAACCACAAGATACAGAAACAAAATCTGTTAGAATCAACTTTGTCAATTTTTTGGAAAAATAATTGGTGTTTTACACAACCAGGCAAATGCTGAATCAATAAAATAGCTTAAGCCCAGTGGGCATGTTTTGTTATATGCTAATACAACTTTTCCCAGTTCCTCTTTCTCCTCATCTTTTCTGTGATCTTGGAGACAGCTCAGTTTCCTAGCATGATTACTGTATTCCAGAAATACCTACACATACTATATTCTCTCTAAATTGTGTTTTTAATTTTTTTTCTGTTTTAAACTGCTTGAGACTTCCCTGAAGGACTTTTATAATACATTTACCTTCATTTTTCCTTATTGTAAACTATCCCTGGGGCTGATGAGATAGCTCATGGGACTAAAGTGCCTGCTTAGGCAAGGACAGGGACTGTGACTCGATCCTCAGCATCATATGCTGTGCCAGCCCCACCCCCAGGGCAGACTAGGTGGCCAGAGTCAGGGTGTGGTGGTGCACCTCTGTAATCCCAGCACTAGGGAGGCTGAAAACAGGAGGATCACTTTGAGTCCAAGTGGCATAGTAAAACCCTGCCACATCCAACATACATGAATGAATGAATGAATGAACAAATGAATGAATAAATAACTAAATTCTATGCCTCCAAGTAGCTAAATGAACAGGGCATTCCTCATAGATACTAAAACAAGAATGAATAAGTCAGCCACCTAGAGAAATGTATCGCTGACTTATTCTGAAAGCTTGAGTTGGGGGACTTGCAAAGGATTAATTTGGAAAAGAAAGGCTTTGAAAGTCTTTTGACTATACAACGGAATCTGAAAATCTAGACACATAAATAAGCAAGAAGTTATGCTCAGAGAAGACCTGAGAGGTTCCTGGTTGTCAAACTGAGCCAATTTTCAGACTCACAAGAAGCCATAAGTGACTCCTAAAGCAGAATTTAAATGCCTTGACTAAGCATGATAGAGACACCCACAAAGCCAGTCAAAAGAATGGAGAATATTTCAGCTCATTTTTCCAAGTAATTATAGACTTCTCTGATAAATTACTAGTTGCCTAAGGGTAATGAGAAGAGACTTTGGAGATCATGTACGACAAACAATATAGCCTTAAGTATAGTTTACAAATGTCAGAGAAGCAGTACTCCCAAAGTCATTCCTGGAAGGAAGCATTACCCTGACTCCAAATCCAGCCAAATGAAACAAGTAGAGGCTTAAGTCCTTAAGAACACAAGTGCAAAAATCCTCCATAAGATTCTTGCAAACACAATGCAGCAAATAATTAAAAAGATCATACATCATGACTTATTAAGATTCATTCCAAAGATGCAAGTTCTACTTATATAAACAATCAATAATATACCACATAAAGAGAAGCAAGGACAAAAATTTCATGATTATTTTCCTATTTGCTTCAGTG
>NW_004524834.1:2887008-2901975 GCF_000260255.1 Octodon degus | reverse complement strand
TTATATATATGCCTAGAATTGATAGACATGAAGGAAAAAATAATTCTACAATAACGGTTGGAAATAGTAATACCACATATTCAATCATGAAGAGAATAACCAGAAAGAAAATCCATAGGAACATACAGATGTGTACAACAGCATAAACTACACTAACATATATGTACAGAGCATGATTCTCAGAAACACCAAAGTAAATATTATTTTCAATTGTATCTGAAGCATTTCCCAAGAAAAATATTTCAAACAACAAAACAAGCCTCACTAGGTCTAATGTGTATGTGTGTGGGTGGTACATATGAAATGAATTTTCTGAATTTTTTAATGTATTTTAGTACAGGATCTACAGGGTCTCATTACACAGATCGGACTTGTAGTATTCCTCCTGTTTTCTGCCTCCCAAGCACTGGGATTGCAGGCTTATGCCACCACACCCAGTCTCAATCATTGTCTCAGGGCACCCCAGGGGTGGGGTTGGCATGGCATGCTGAGAATCGAACCCTGGTCCTTGTGTCTGCCTGAGCAGTCACTTTATCTGCTGAGCTATCTGGTCAGCCCTATTTTTTTATTATCATTACAGAAAGATGCTAGAAAAAAATGAAAAAAATAAGTATGTGTAAATCATTATATTCTTAAGAAATTAACAAGGGAAAGGAAAACTATACAAGAGAAACTAAAAATATATGCAAGTGAGTGCAAACTAAAACATACTATGCCAAAATTTATCCAATGCAGCAAAAGAAGTGTTAAGAGGGAAACATAGTTCAATAACTTTACAATTGCAGAATAATCAGAAGCCAAATTTTAACTTTTCAACTTGCAGATGTAGAAAAATAAAATACAATTTTATGTTAAAGAATGAAGGAAAATTTAAAAAAAATTTACAACACTGATAACTACACTAAAGGATAGCAGTACAAAAGATTAATAAACAGAAAATTCAGTTACTTGAAAAAGATCAACAATCTTGGTGAGATAAACTTTAGGGACATAACTGAGGCAAAGACTCCAAAAGTAAAAATGGGAAATAAGATTTCACACATTATTAGTGATTTTAGAGCAATAAGAAGGGTGTGTAAGCAATTTAAGCCAAAGCATTGGATAACCTAGATGAAATAGACAAAACTATGGACATATACTGTGCCAGTTAACCAGTCTGCCAGGATTAAGTGACTCTGGGCCCTTGGGTGGATGATGAGTGGTCTACTCATCAGTGGCTTAGCCCACGGATGGGTCCATAGCTGGCTGGACCATCAGGAAATGGGACCTGGCTGGAGGAAGGGGGCAGCAGAGGCGCACACTTGAGGACCAGCCCCACACGTGCCTAATCTGAACAACACAAAAGCAATTACCAAAACTTAATGTCAAAGGAATACAAAGCTGAACATGTTCTAGGAAGTAGAGATAGGATCAGTAATTTAAAAAACTTCTGAGGAACAAAAAATGCACAAGGTTAGCTGGAATTTCGGTTGAATTCCACCAAACATTTAAAAAATTGACACCTTTTCTCTCAAATTGCAGCAACAACAATGAAGATCAGAGAACACTTCTTAAATCTCCCAGTCAAGCAAAAATTACCCAAATGCCAATCTTGGGGGTAATTACAGAACCAAACTATACAGACCCATATGCTTTATTGACATATGTGCTACAATACTCTAACACATTAGCGTACTGAATTAAGCAACATATTAAAATGATCATACTTATGACCAAGAGAAACATTCCAAGAATTAAGAAATTTGAAAAGAAATCTATGAAATACAACATATTAATAAAAGATTGAAAACACATGATTTCAATTGATAATGATTTATCGTTTTACAAAATCTAAATATATTTATTTATAGAAACTCTCAATCTCAATAGATCAAACTTTTTCTATTTTATCAAATGCATTTATGAAAATCCACAGCTACAATCATGTTTCATGGTAAAAGTTTGACATCCATTTGCTTAGAACAGGAATAAGACATGCTATTTATTTTGTCATGCATGTATATATTTTTTGATATTTGGGATTGATCTTGGGAAATTACACTTGTTAGGCAGACTCTGCCACTGAACCTTATCCCCAGAATTCCATCTGCTTTATAAACCTCTATACAACATTGTACTAGAGTCTAGCAAAAGCAATTGAGAAAAAGGAACAAAATGCATCTGAACAGGAAAATGGCAACGTTATATTTATTTGCAGACACTGGCAATATGATATTTGTGATAGAAAAGTTCAAAGCAATTAATAGTTTTACAAATTCAAAAGTTAATATTATGCAGCGGCCGTGATTTAATCCCTGGAGTTCGATGCTGGCCCTGGCCCTGGCGCCAACCCCCGGGCACGCTGAAACAGGGACTGAGACCGGCATGGTAGTGGTGCATGCCTGTAATTCCAGCACTTGGAAGGCTGAAGTCAGGAGAATCACTACAAGTCTAAAATATGTAGTGAGATACTGTAGACCCTGTACTAAATACATAATTTAAAATAAAGATAACCTTCCTAAATCATTATCCACTTTCCATACAGTACCAAGTCATTTTTTCAAAAACATAAAAGTTAATTCAAAAATCATAGAGTTACAAGAAACTTTGCATAGACATAATAACCTAGAAATGTAGTTGGGATAATTCTCCACTAAAAACTTTACTTTCCAACAATAGTGATTAATGCTGCATGGCACTGATACGATATCAGTGTACCCGAGAGTTGAAAGTCAAACTTAAAATAATATTTATGTGAGTTCTTAAAAAGGTGCTACATCCACTAAGCATGAAGGACCTAGTCATATCAACAAGTCATACCAACATTATGAGATTTCAACAAGCAAAAGAACAAATATGGATTGTTCCTTGTGTTGTGTAAACTCAAACTGAGTGCCATATGTAACTCAAATTGATGAGGAACCAAATATAAGAACTGTAACTTAGAAAGTTTCAGGGTAAAGCATAATAATAAACCTTTATAACCTTTAGATAAGCAAAATTCTTAACTATGACATATAAAACACAAGTAACAACAACAACAATAAAAGATAAAATAGGCATTGCTATGCTTTGTGTCTCTTGTCCTCCCAAAGCTGCAGGTAAGTCATCAGGTGCACTCAGCTCCAGGAACAGCGTATGCCTCCAGAGGCATGGTCAGAGGACCAGGGCAGGACTTGGGGGCCAGAAAAGAATGAACTAGTTAGACTGGGGGTGCACGATTCTACCTGACCTGCCACCTCTCTCTGAGATGTGCAGCCGGTTATCCTGTGTGTGGTGGCACCCCAGACTCTTCTGGACCCTGTCTTGCTGGGCTGCAGTGTCTGTGATTGAGGCCGCCTCCCAGCAGAGAGGAGATGTTTGGGGAAGGCAGAGGCACTGACTCTCTCTCCTGAGCAAATAAGGCTTCAGAGTCTTGCTACATACTTCAGGCTGTTTTAAATTATGAAATCTCCAGTAACAGTGAGCTACACAAACCTTGCTTTACTTCATTTTGAGTGTCTGTTATTTGTCCCAGCAATGAGAAAAGAGTAACTCAGAGAGAATTCAAAATAAAAAGAAACTGCCTCACAGCACATACTAAATGCAATGAAAATGACTATGAAAATGGGGAAAACATTTTCAAATCATGTACTTGATAAGATCTTGTATACAGTATGCATTCAGAACTCTAAAAATTAAGAAAAACATTACCTATCCAATTTAAAAATAAAGGTCTTGAATAGGTAATTCTGTGGTAAAAATAGAATACATGCAAAAAGTTACTATCATGTAGCTGGGGAGTTAGCTTAGAGGTCTAAGTGCCTACCTGGCAAGTGAAAGGACCCAGATTCGATCCCTGGTACCACAAGCCATGTTCTGGCCCTATGCATAGCCAACCACCAAAAGTGGGAGTGCTGGCACAGGCCTGTAATACCAGTACTGGGGAGGCTGAGACAACAGGAACACTACAAGTCTGAGCTGCGTAGTGAGACCTTGTGCCAAATAAGTAAATAAATAAATATGATTTTTAAAATGTTACTTTCATTAATCATAAATGAATGCAAATCAAATCCATGAAAAATATAACTTCTCCTTGATTACATACCATAATTTTCTTACTGGAATATATACTTGGGCAAGTAAGTGGAGAAACTAGTTTGCTTACACATTGTTAGTGAGAATAAAAATGATGCTATCACCATGGAAAACAATTTGGAGATTCTCAAGAAGTTAAACACAGCACTACCATATAATGCAACGATTCTACTCTTAGGTATCAAAGGCATTGAAATCAGGCTTTTATAGTAATGTTCAGAGCAGCACTTTTTACAATAAAACACACACACACACACACATATATATATATTATATATATATACACATATATATGATTAAGTCTCCTCAGTTGTAATAATTTTAAGTGTGCATAAATGTAAGGCTTATACATTTATTTACACTACTAATTAAGCAACTACAAATGCTTTATTTTTAAAATTAACCTTTGTTTACATAAAAATATCTATCAGTGACATTTGAAGAAGAATTATTAGAGTTCATTGGAAGTAGACATTCGCAGTAAAATTTGTAGCATCGTCTTTCAACAAATTTTATTAGTGGAAGAGAAAATGCCCATGTGACAATATAAGAATATTTTAAAGTACACACTAATTTGGATGGTCAAAATGATAGAATTAAAAACAGAGTATCCAAATTAAAGACAATAAATGTAATGAAACAGGTTTCAGAAGGCAGTGGAAATACACAGGAGTCTGAGGAACTTTGAAAATGAGCAATGACACTTTTGGTGTAATAAAATGGGAGGGGACATAAGAATCTACAGTATGGTTAAGCAGAGTGCTTTTATTTTAAGCAAAAGAATGAAACACGGGATTTGCTAATGTGATATGCGAGAAAAGGAAGAAAAAAAGAACATAGTGCAGGAGGATCCTCCAAACAAGCCTTATCAGGATAGACAAGGAGAAAAACAAAATGAATGGAAGAGTCTATTTTAGTGATTTTTTTAAAAAATCAAACAATTGATTTCAAGGTGATTAGGAAACTTAGTCACACAGAGTGATAGACTGGGAAAATTAAGAGCAGTGTTGAATGTAGCTGTAATATTGTGAGGGCAAAGCCGATTTACACATAGAAAAGAAGAGAAAAAATGATCATTGTAGTCCTAATTGCAGATGCTCTCCTCCTGAGCTGTACCACCAGCAGAGTTTAAATCTCCCGTTTAGAAAATTCTCAACTATCACTGCATATTAATATTATTTTCTCAGTGAATAATGGGTATATTAAATCATATTATTGCTGAGACATGATACCTGATACCCACAATTTAAAGGCAGAGTAGTTTAATCTGCCTCCTGATTTTAGGGCACCCAGTCCATGGTCTGCTGAAACCCAGGCAGAAGCTCCATAGGAAAAACGCACAGAGGAGCAAAGACATTCATTTATAGTCACCAGGAAACAGATCAAGGGAACAGTTCCAGTTTATAAGGGGCCAGAAACCATTCATAATACACCTTCATCACTTCAACCCATAACACCCAGATATCTGCTTTATTACTTCTCTGGGTGAGTCTTAATCCATTCAATTTGATTATCATGATTACATAACATTTTCAGAAATATGTACTAATTTACTAACTAAAAACTAAGAATCTTGGAGGGTGGACATTGCTAACAAATGCTTGTATAAGAAGCCTAACAGAAGTGCAGTATGTGGTAGACACACAATGCTCCAAGAGCATTTGGGAGGATTTAGTACGATATTAATCTTAACAGATGATTTGTATATAAGAAAGGACTGTGCAGTCAGACAAGATGAGCTTTTCTCTCAGGTTGAGCAGAGATCAATACGATCAGACAATGGGAGGCAATGGGGCCAAGTGGAAGAGCCAGTGTTAACCAAGTTTCTACCACTGACAGAACACTTAAGAAATACCAGCCTTTGAGAAGGACAGATTTACTTTACCTCACAGTCTCATTTCATGTGCATGAAATTCCATTAGCTTCAGGCTAGTGATGGGCACATGGAAGAAGATGCTGGTATGCCATGGCAGAGAGGATCCAAAGAGTGAGGAAAGGGTGTGGTCCTGGGGCCACTGTCAAGGTCATGCTCCCAGGGACGTGACTTTCTTCTGCTAGGTCCCAACTGCAGCAGCACCACAGGCTGGTGCTCAAGCCTTTAGCACACGAGCTTTAGAAACATGCTTTCAGTCCATCTCTTTGGAAGTTCAGGATGAGGGAGCCACCTTTAATTAACTTCTTGACTGGATAAATTCTCACCTTTCCCTAACAGAACAAGCTGTGTCCCCAGAGCAGTAAATAACTTGCAACTCTCAAACTTCCTGTACAGCTGGCTTGCTCACTCCCACTTCCACCAGTTCAGTAGTATTCTTGATAAAAGTCAGCTGTATTTGTTTAAAAAGTTATTTATGATGTTTATTACTATAATTGCTGAATTAAATCAGATAAAACAAAATTTTCACTTTTTAGAATGTACCTAAAATAACAGCAATTTCTAGAACTTGGTATTTAATATTGTTCAGGGAAACAACTAGAAATCCTTAGCACAACGTTAGGTATTTCAATACCCACATTGCTACTTAAATGCTTTGAAGTTCCTACTCTAATCTGATGAAACTGAAACTGGAAGACAGAAATGACTTAAGTCTTGGTATATGGAAACTTCCAATTAGAATTAAAACCAACTGACTTGGTTTTAAAGAAAAGGTAACAGCTATTTATCAAATAGTAAGCACTTGAATAGATGCTTTTAATTTAAGTAAAATATTTCAATTGTGAATTTATTAACAATCATAATTTCATTTATTTATTTATTTATTTATTTATTTATTTATTTATTGCAGTACTGTAGATTGAACACAGGACCTTATGCTTGCCAGGCAGGAGCTTATTCCACTGAGCTATCTCTCCAGGCCAACATTTTTTTAAATAAGGAGTATTTTCAGTCATTTTATTAAATAATGCTTCCATTCTTCAGGTAACTATATAGTACAAGGAAGGGAAGTGAGATAGTTGGTTTACTTTTGCTGTAGGGAGCTTCAGTTAAATGCTGAACAACTAAGCTCAATGCTCTGCATGGAACTGTGATCAATAAATATTTGTGAACTAAAATGTACTGTAAAATTTAATTCACAGGCAATAGCAAGACAATAATGGGTTTTAGCATATGTGATTCTGTTTAGATGGATTATTCCCTCTTTTACAGTAGATAATACATTTAAGAATTGACAAAGTGGGTGGCAGAGAGTTAAGGATTCTGTTATCAATCCCCATGTGAAATCTAATTAAGAACAAACATCAATTAAATTTATTAGGAGCTCATTTCATATATGATACACTTAACTAATGTGTGCTGAATAGTTTCAATTTGCTCTATCTTATTTATTTTTGTCATGTTAATACATTTAGTAATGAACTAAGTACAGTGGGCTATAGATACTTATAAGGATAGAATCTCATAGAGCAAGGCAAATTCATGAAGAATTTGCTGAAGGAAATGAGCTGTATAATTTAAAGAAGAAATCTGATTTAATAAGTAAAGAATTCAAGAAGGGATATATATATATATATATATATATATATATATATATATATATATATTGGTACTGGGTCTCTCTATGCAGGTATGCAGGTTGGACTCATAGTAATCCTCTTGTTTTCAGCCTCCCAGCACTGGGATATCAGATGTGTACCACCTCACTGGGTCTCATTGGCAGGCTCAGTGCACTCTGGAGGGGCTGGTAAAACATGTGGTGTTGGGGATCAAACCACAGTCCCTGCTCTAAGAAATCTTTTGCAAAGGCTATGCAAAAAAAAAAAAAAAAAGAGGAAAAAGAAAGACAGGAAAGATAAAAACAGCAGATTGGTATATCAGGGTTATTTTTCAGAAGTAGTGGGAAGGGCTAAAGATGAATATTTAAGTAGACTTAGCTTCACTAAGTAGTAAGGGCTCTAACCTGAAGACTTACTGAAGAACCTAAAATAAATATATGATATGACAAATTTCAGTTTATAAATTCAAAATACTGAAAATAATAATGGGTTGAAATGTAGAAAGGCTATAGATAAAATTGTAGCAGCTATGCTCATAACTAGCACAACTAGAGTAAGTAAGTAGAGTATTTATTCTTTATTTCTAGAATTTCTGCTAAAACGTCCAGAAAAGAGATTTTAAAAAATGTACCAGAGGGCAATGAGAAACCATGTAAGAGAGCTAGGAGCCTATTGCCAAGGAAGAAGAATTCCATTAAGAGTCATGATTTCAAGCAGCATAGACATGGAGGGAAGTGTATTCACTTGGAATATATTTAAAAAGTAAGACTAACAAGATTCGTTGGTGCATTTGGGTAAAGTATATGAAAGAAATAGACTGGTCAATAATAACTGAAATTTTTATACTAAGTGAGTGGATAATTGGAGCTGTCATTTGCTGAATAGGAAAAATGGAGAAGCATCAGTTTAAAAGGTGTAAAAGGAGAAAACTTAGTAATTAACTGTTCAGCATAGTTCAAGTTACCTGTTAAATATATAAGTGAAGATGTCATAAAAATCTGAAGTTCAGTTTGAGTTCAGCTGCGGAAATAAATTTGGAAGACTTTATCTCCTTTACTTTCTTTTTGGTATTTCACTGTATGAAATCCAAATATCCTAAAAACTGTAGGCTCCTAATTTTTGAGATGAGCTCCCATTGTTCTAACACTAGCAGTTTGTTATTAGGGTAATATACTCTGCCATACGCTCTGGTGTACAGAAAATGACATAAGCATTACTTTGCTACATATGATTTATTATGATATGGAAGGCATTGCATGTTAGAATGATCCAGAATATCAGCATTATTACAAAATATAGTCAAAGTTACAGTCCAAAACATTATACAAATTGTGGCAATTTTACACAATTTAAATCCAGTAAAGATAAAAAGGTTTGACAGCTCTCTTGGGATGGGAAAAGCAAAGAAAGATGGTAGCCTGTGTGCTACAAAATAGATTCACAGAAAAACATGGAGTAGTTAGAAGGCAAAAATAAAATAGCTTATAACAGTAAAATGAGAAGGAAACTTGGGAAAACCTGTAATTTTATGTATTCAACGTTGTCCTGCAATATTTACCAGTGAAGAGAATGATTTCTTGTATCTTGCAATATTAAAACATTTTTCAAATCCTAATATTCTATTTTTTGAGAAAACAATAAAGATCAAAAGAATTTATGGTGGATAAAATGATATAAAATTCACAGAGTATCCTGTTGCATTTTGTGCTCAGTTGTTTTGATTCTGTTGCTGTTCTTTCCTTGCAGCATTATTTATTCAATCTGTTTAGTTTGCTTTACAGGCTGTGGCAGCATCCACAGGGTGGACCTATTGAACCAAGCAGTAATAGATGTAATACATCAATACATTTGAGCTGAACAGCTTTAATTAGGCCTTCCCGGTCATTTCATCAATTCTGTTGAGTACCATTGGGATTTGGATAACACGCAGCCTCCTGTCGAGCATGAGAATTACAGCACTCCAGCCAGGCTCCACCCGTCACAGCACAAGGTTAGGCAATCGAGGATAATTCACGCAGGGAAGTACCAGGCACCCAATTCATAAACTTACCCTTACAATAATATCTTTGAAATCCTAAAACCTTTAAACTCAAGTGTCAATTTGAAATGCAAACTGCCTTAAAACTCTTCAAACAATCATACAAAGCTCTTTTCCTGCACAATAGGAGAATAGGAGTTTACTTTCTTGCTGTTGACATACATATGTAATCAAGTTACTATTTCTGTAGAGATTAGGTTGATGGACAAGGTATAAGAAGATGCAGAAACTCTGGGTTGGTGTAAAATTGCATGCACAGTATTTCAAATTTTTATAACATTTTCAGTTTATAACTGGAACTGAGTTTATGACATGCCTAGAGTAAGTATGCTTAAAGTCATTGGCTGCAGAAAACCTATACAAATGAGGATTTTCTTAGGGCAAAATCACTATGTCTGAGAAAAAATAGCCTATTTTTCAGGCAAGTTTTGGCAAGTGTCATGACTAATTTCTACAACCAAAATTGCACAGTGGTCAGTATGTTTGATTTAAATCCAGATAGCAAGGACTTTTAAATATATGTAGGAAGGCATCCAAATAACCTTCTAATTTCCTTCAAATTCAGTGGATATAATGGGAAGATAAAATAGCCTCAAGGAAACCAAAGGAAATTACAGTAGATAAAACAGAATACCTGAAGATACATCTAGCACAGGAAACGCCTGTGAGGCCTAAAGACTTTATGATGGTGGCACTTAGATTTTGAGAAGAGAAGGGAAAGGGACAAGAGGATTAGATCGAGGGGTTCCATTCATAAGAGAATCCAACTGAATCACTGGGGACAAAATATTTTAACAAAATTATAGGCACCCTACCTGGCAAGGATCTATCTCTTCTTTCTTTTCATTCATAAGAAATTTTCACCTATTATAAATACTCTAAAAACCTAGTTATGCTGTATCCACACCTTTTGAACTGCAGAAGAGCCTGCTCATTTTTTAGGCCCATAAGTCACGTAGGAACCAGACCAATTTATTTTAATGATGGGAATTTTATGTTATCTCTGCTTACTGAAATAAGAAGGGGAAGATAATATTTCTTTAAAAAATAACATTGTTAAAACTGTGCTAGTAAAAAAAGATAAAATATATGTATAAAATTAGAACAGAGGACTGGCAAAAGTATAAGTGATTTTGTTATATTGAAAAATTAACCACATAGGTACAAGCTCATGAGGTTATGTCATTTACATTTTAAAATAATACTAGGTATCATGTAGGTTAATTTGAAATCTTCTTTCTTTCATCAGAAGACAAGACAAGCAAATTATTCTTAATTGTGTCTTGTTTAACTTAGCCATTTAAAGATTGTTTTCTAGTCTAGATGCTTTTATAGTTATCACATCTTTTTCTATGCAATTTTTGTTATTATTTGCCTTCTTTAACCCATGACTGTTTTCATCTGAAACATTATTATTTTGGGAAATGGTGTGAGAGATGGTATAAATACACTAATGGGGCTTTGTGAATATCTGAATATCCAGAATAATCAGTTCCGCAGTACTGATGATTTTATTATTTAAAATCTTCATACAAACCCAAATGTGATTTGGAATCTTAGGGGTTGCAAAAAGAACATATAGTGAATGTTGAGTCCATACTAAATCTTGCTTTAAAGAATAACCAGGCACAATAAAATTATATACAATCATGTATCACTTAGTGATGGAGATAAATTCTGAGAAATGTAACCTTACATAATTTCATCATTGTAAATATATCCTAGTGTATGCATCTACACATAGATCTTGTGAAGCAGTGTATGAATATGGCCTCTCAACACTATTAAAAGACATGGTAAACACGTATACAGGAGGCTACAGCCAACATAACACCATACACAGCTTTACAATAAACTTATACAATGTCCATAGACAAAAGAATTTTTTCATTTCCACTGTAAATATATGAGAACAATTTGCATATGTTGCCATTGTTCACTTAAACATCATTCTGGGGTCTGTAGTTCTACAAGTTATACAGAATATGACATAAGCATGATGTATTGATCAATTATTATACATTTAGATATAACTGAACATTAAGAAAATGGCTATTTTTTATATTTTTAATCAGTAGATCTGGTTTTAATTTAATAAATGTATAATTACATACGAAGATGTTCCTAAATTATGTCTGAAATATTACACTTACCCACATCTCTACCAAACTGTAGTAGAGTCCCATTCTTTGGAGTTGGCAAATATTATATATTAATAATGTGTCTGTAAAGTGAATTTTATATATTTTTATCATATGTACTCTTTCATTTATTGTGCTTTTTCTGATATCAACTTTTTTTCTCTTCTACTTATTATCCTCTTCTGTGTGTTTAGAGCTTTAAATCACAAATGAGTTCCTTTTAATTTTAAGGGTACAAATATTCTCTTAGTTCCAATTATCTAAAAGCAAATTCTGATAGGAGAGCATTACCTAATGCAAGTCATTTATGACAAAGAAATTTCTAGTGAAACTTCCCAGGGCATAATAGAAACAAGGAAGGAAAAGAGAAAAGGCTGAGTAAGAACTAGTGTTAGGTGACACCAATTTATTCACATAAAGAGCCGTGGAATGTAAATGATGCTATAAAATTGGTCCTGTTTTGAGGTGAGTGAGTAGATCTTTTGTACTGCCTGATCAGTAATTGGCTCCTTGCTGTCTGAACTTGAGGAGTGGCACAAATCCAAGAACTCCCTGACCAATTGACACCATCCTCTCAAATGATAATTCTGGAGAAAATTCTGGAAGCATGAATTATTCGCAGCAGATGAAACAAGAAGTCTTCAAAGTTCTGGGCAGAATAGGAGCACTTTTGTTGTAAGCACACAACTTTAAAACATTGCACAGGATTTCAAAGGGCACACTCAAGTTCACAGACCAATGAAGCAGATTACACAATACCCATGTACCGCTCATCCTGCATGGGTGTATACTCCACTGCCATCAGCATCCTACACCTGATTGGTACATTTCTTACAACTGATTAAACTATGTTGATGTGTCATTGTCATCCAATGTACACAGTTTACATTAAGGTTCATTAAATATGGGTTTTTCTCATGCCAACTATTTTTTCTGTTCATTAATATCTTCCTCTATATGACTGGAGCTTTAAATCACATGTAAGGTGCTTTTCTTTTTAAATATAAAGATGTTCTCTGGTTTCCAATTAACCAGAAGCAAATTCTGAATGGAAGGATTTTCCCAATGCACGTGATTTTCAATACATCCTGTGAGCTTCTGTCAATATTTAATGACAGTTACACATCATTATAGTACCTTACAGTATAATTTTTTTGTCCTAAAATTCTACCCTGTTCTCCTTATATGTATCACCTGACCTAGCTACTGGAAACTACTAATCTTTCTACTCTCAATGTAGTTTTGACTTTTCCAGAATGTCATATATTTGAAATCAGTTTATAGGCTTTATGACTGATATCTTTTACTTATTAATAAAAGACAGCTATTTCTCATTTAAAACATACTTGTTTAACAACTGTTTAGAGGCAAAACTATTATGTTCTGTTCAAATTTATGACTCATATTTTTGTATTGTTTTGTAAATTTTGTTTATAGAGTCTTAATAACTTTTTAACTATACATTTTATTTATAAACTACTATAATTTTTTGCCAAGTGTACTATGAATTACAATTTTATGTTCTCTTATGCATTATGGTACTGCATGAAACAGTTAAGGAAATCACTGCAAATAAAAGCAAAAACTTGGAGTTTTCTTTCACCTTTTAAAAAAACTCTGAGCACTTTAATACATATATTATGTACAACTCCTCATTTAGGGACCAACTCAACAGGAACATGACTATCATTAAATGCAGAATATTTGTATATAGTTTCTCCCTTTCTTTTTATATCTTGATAATTCATTTCTTTCTAGCAATGTATAATATACCATTGTTAAAATGTATCACAAAATATATTTTTATAGAAAATTATGCTGGACCTGGTACTCATGCCTGTAATCCCAGCACTTGGAAAGCTGAGGCAGGAAGATCACTACAAGTTTGAGGTCAGCCTGGTCTACAAAGTGAGATCCTGTCTCAAAAAATCAAAAGCAGAACAAATAAAAAAAGAAAAAGAAAATTATTCCTTTTGCACTATTTTAACAGATGACATAAAATATAGTATAAATATTTCTTTCACAAAGATGAACAAGTTGTACCAACGGCAGTAGTAATGAAATTACCCACGTGTTTTCCACAAGTTACAAATGCAACATTCACTATGAATTCCTTTTTGCATACATGATTCTACTTTTAGGTTCAATACTGTGGCCAACTTGTTCACTAAGGTGCCACCTGATTGCCTCAATTAAATACTTTTAAAGCTTGCAGGCAAAATCCCTCATTGTTTATTCTACCTACAGTAAAGTATTACATTCTATCTATTCTGAAACAGTATGTATTTCAATGGAAGTGTTGTTTTAGACAAAGTTTCATTTATTTGTCACACATAGATTGAAAGTTTGAAAATAGAATTTCGCCCTTCAGGCAAAAGCTGAAATAAAAAAATAAATTATAGAACTCAGTTTTATATGTTCCCTGAATCAAACGTTTGATATAGTTCTACACAAAAGGCCCAGGAGTAAAGTCCATATGCTTATTTTTGAGATTATGAGTGTGAGATTCCAACAGTGGGAACATGGTACTGCAGTGTAAATCCCACTGAGAGACAGAAATCACAGCTCATGTATGACTTAAACAATAGCAAGAAAGATCACTTACAGAATAAAATGATGGAAAAAAATTTAAAGAAAGGCCAGGAAGATGGTCAGATAGTTCAGCAGACTAAAGCACCTGCTCAGGGTTCGATCCCCATTGTGCTGTGCTAACCCCGCCCCTGGGGCATGCTGAGATGGTACCTGAGACAGGGCATGATGACCCGAGCCTGTAATCCCAGCACTTGGGAGACTGAAAACAGGAGGGTCACTATGAGTCTCATCTGTGTAGTGAGACCCTGTAAACCCTGTATTAAATATATAGAAAGAAAGAAAGAAAGAAAGAAAGAAAGAAAGAAAGAAAGAAAGAAAGAAAGAAAGAAAGAAAGAAAGAAAGAAAGGCAGACTGGCAACAAAAGGAAGAAAAGAAAAAGATATATTCATGCAAATATGCAAGATAGTTTAGATAATGGTACTATTGATTTCTGCTGAAGAAAGGAGCAGTTGATGCTTTCTTTTCTCTTTTTAATTTTTTATAACATCTTTTTCTTAAAAATTCTGTGGGTTTATATCTGGTGACCTACACAACTAATTTGAAGATAGCCTATTGCAGTACACCCATTGTTGAATTCTTATTACATTGTTTAATGAAATTTTGCACTGTTTCTGTTTTTATTTTATTTTTCACCATTTTGTATTCTT
>NW_004524834.1:2873025-2886505 GCF_000260255.1 Octodon degus | reverse complement strand
TATCACAGTCTTACTTTTAATATCACATTTGAAAGGATATTTAAGAGATGTACATTTAAAGTGGCACCTAAATGTCCAACATGCTATTAATGCTCATTCCAGGAATGTCGTAGAGTAAGATCAGATGAAATATAATGAAAATAGTTCACGGTTGATAAGTTTCTACAAACAAGCAAAACCAATGGCTACAATACTGATGTGAAGCTTATATTTCTAAATCCACACTTGACTAAATCACAATGAAAATAACTACTGCAAAGATAAAGAGAAACTCCAAAGGATAACTATAGCCAAGCGCTGAGTTACTAGGAAGCTGGTCCTTCGCCATTACAATTCAGAGAAGGAAATGGAAATGCACCCTGAACTTCTTTAGAAGAAATATTGTTCTTTAGAAGGAATATTGTTCTTAAATCATATGTAGCTCAAAAATAAGTACAAAATAAAACATATTTTGGGAAGTTACAGTAACTCATAAATTTTATAGTTTTTTTTTTTTTTTTTTTTTTTTTTTTTACTAACCGGGGATTGGACTTAGACCCTTGTGCTTGCCAGGCAAACACTTATTCTAGTAAGCCATCTCCCTGGCCCAAATTTTATAGTATTAAAAACTTCAATTGTTATATAAACTATTTTGTCTTCCAGAAAAATAAAATTAGATAGGAATGGGCAATAGGAGAGAGAAAACAAAAGCATAGAAAGGACATCAGAGGAATGAAGGTAAATTAGAGTAAGGCTTTAGTAAAAGCAAATGAATCACATCAACAAAAAGTATGCAATGTGTTCAATAAATTACTAATGAAAATAATATTAACATTATTATAGGGTGATGTTTAAGAAGTAAGATAAAATAAGATAAAACAATAACAGAGTTTTATGAGGCATTTAGAGATGTCTGATGAAATTCTTAAATAATATGAGAGGAAGCCTGAGATAATTTTCAAATTATATGTTATTAGAAAATATAAATGTAAATTTTGGTAATAGGATATTAGGAAACTAAACAGAAATAACAGATGCAAAGTCTGTAATTTCCATTCAAGAATAGATTTTAAAAAATTGACCAATTAAACAGACATAATGTAACCTAAAGTAAAATAAAAGGATGGCACCAAAAAAGGAAGCCATAAATTTTTATTATAAAATATAACAAATGAACTAGAAGTAAAATAAAATGATAATTTTACTTGCCAGCTAAAATTAGTCTTTCTGAAATGTCACTTATTACTCACTCTTGATGTCCCTTTCTCTTGAAAGGGATGGACTTATTTTTTTCTTTTTCTTTTTCTTCTTCTATTGTTTTTGTTTTGTTTTGTTTTTCATTTTATGTATTTGGTTCAGAGTCTCACTATGTAGCTCAGTCTTATAGTGATCCTCCTGTTTTCAGCCTTCCCAGCCCTGGGATTACAGGTGTGCATCACCATGCCCAGATTTGGTCTCTGGCTCAGGGCCCCCCCGGAGTAGGGGGCAGTGCAGCATGAAAGATGGGAGATTGAACTCTGGTCCCTGAGCTTGCTCTTTGAAGGTACAATGACAATGCTACACTCTGGGCTGTAAGTATCTTACTTGATTCTGTTTTAGGATATGAGCTGAAAGTTTGGACGAAAGTTGTTCAAAACTACACTGTGTCTTCATAATCTTGTTTACCTGCCTAAAAATATTGTTCTTCAATATACTGCTTCAAGCTGAAGTTTTATAGCAGTCTGTAGTAACACAGTAAGGTAGTAAGGTTTATGGTTGAGTAATACTACCTGTGATTAGGTAGGCAATAATGCTTTAAATCTGACTTTACACCTATAGCTGGCCACATTGCCAATTTCAGCTTTGCAGTTAAGAACTGTTTTTAGTGTATCTTATTTATTTATTTATACTTTATTTCCAACTTCATTAACATTCTTTTGTCTCAGTCAACATCAGCTTTATATACCAGACTATAAGAAAAAGAAGCTTTATGCTATTAATAAACTTAAATATTTTAATAGTGTAAAGAAATTTAGTAACATGGCACATGAATATTTCCTATGTGAAAAGTATGCATTAAAATATTTTACTTACTTCACCTATCCTTTAAAAATAATTTGCAGATTCTCAAGATGAGGATTTTCCCTTGCATTTGAAAGATCAGTACAAACTGTATAAAATGCTGTGCAATTGGAATCAGTCATGTGATAGGTCTTTATGGGATGAGATTGGTGTCCTGCAGTGCTTATGACTTTCCAAACTCCATTTACTTTCAAGTACACAAAGAAGTTATTTGTCTTTTAAGCCACAAACTATCTTTTGAAGCTGGATCATAATTCATTCCAAAAAATGTAATACACTTTAAATAATAGCAATTTACAAAATTGAAAAATAAAGGCAAATCCCAATAATTTAGCATTTTAGCAAGGAACATATGGCAAAGTTTATTGGAAATTAAAAGAGAATTTGGCCACATAATATGACAAAGTTTAAATTACACTTATTGGTTGGCTGAATCCACTGCTTATCAACTCTAATTTATTCTAAAAAGTCACCTCGCCAAATGTTTGGGGTTTAATTGTGTCCACATTTAGTAATGGAATTCTGACAGGCAGTGAAATTCTACTACCTCGTATCTATAGCTTATGATAGATACTTTTGTATATACTTTCTTCTATTTTGCTTTTCATATGTGTTTTTTATCTGTTTTGATAGGAATGGCACACATGTGTACTGATTCTGAGGATATTTTGGGTTAATCACATTTTAAAGTTATCAAAAAGTAGTTGCATTGCATTTAATAGTGGAGATTTTTTTAGCAAGACACTGATAATAGATTTGGCAGCTGAATGATGTATTTCTGGAAATAGGAAGATGTCCTAGAAGTAGCTTGTGGCAGTTCCTAAAGATTTATTAAAACTAAGCTGACACTTGCATCATTGATAGAGGTAATTTTAAAGCTCTTGAAATCCTACTGACCCTATGATAATGAAACCACCACCTCATACACATTTGTATTCCATGGCATGTGGTGTAGTTAATGGTATGGAATGTGAAATGCTATCATTATCTTCCAGGAGAATTCACAACATAACTGAGGGCAAATGCATGGACTCCAAGTCACTGCAAAGAAAGACAGATACAGTGCTGAGTACCCAGTGAGTGGTTTGGTAGAAAAACAAACAAACAGAAATGATAAGGGATTATTTAGGCAGTTAACAAATCATGAGTCTCCATGATGCATATAGCCTCATGATAAACACTGATTTCTTAAAAAGAAGTTTTTTTTTTTTTTATCTTTTATCACAGCAGAGAATATTGTGCCGTAAACAAATGAAATTCTGTGCACATAAAAGGTAGCAGGAAATTTGCTTAGAACAGCCTTGTTCCAGCAATAATATGTACATATTTATGACACAGAATGCCATGGGCTCTCTAAAAGAAAGTTCTGCTTATAATCCAGATAACATTTTTAACAGTATTTTCAGATAAGGAGAATGTATGTTAAACCTTAGTCCAACACTTCAAATCTTTCAGCTCATTCAAGCTGCGGATTTTCTGTATGAATTGAGATGATTGCTTTATACTGAAATTTCGCAGAGATATTAATGAAAATCTATGAGGATAGCTAAAACTCAACTGCTTCCATAAATTCAGCACAAAACCATGATAAATAATCACACATTCGTGGAAGAAGTTTATTACAGCGTTCTAGCATTTCCTTCCAATACAGTTCTGAGATTCATTCTTGTTGTGTAAAGAGATAAGCCATCAATGGGAAAAGGCGAGAGCAGTTTACTATAAGAGAATATGGGATGCCTAATGATTGAAAATATTGTTCATAGACAGCATTAGTAAAGTTGTAAAAAAAAAAGTGTGACTTGCTTGCCTTCAGAAATTCACTTATGCCTTCACAACACCCTCACCTTTCATATGAGTCACGCTTTTGTGTTTTCCTGGTTAGCTTTCTTCCACATTCTGTAAATTCACTCCTCTGTAATTTAATCTACTCAATCACCTGTTGTTCCATTTTCAGGAGACTGCTGTGCATCTAAATTCACATAGTTAGCTGAACAACATCAAACTCTATGATAGTCAAATTCATAATCATCCTTTCCTGCTTCCTTGTAGTGTTTCTATAGCCTTGTAGACTTTTCCCCACCTCTCCCAGTCCTCTTTGTCTATTTTCTATCTCCATGTTTTCATTTTTCTTTTCCTATTCCATTCAATATCCATTTTGCTTTTGATGTTTTCCTCTTATTATGGATTAATTACATTAATACTGAAATGTTCAGAAATCTCCAGATATATAGTTGAAAGTCTTACCTTGAGCACAATTTCCTGCTGTAATAGTTTTTCTCTCCACCATTTCCCATCATCCACTCTTCATAATCAAACTAATAAAAATGATTTTCTCACTTTCCTAGAGTGTTATCTGTATTTTTGTAGCTTGTAAGTCCATATTTTTATGTCAAAACACCCCAACCTACTGTCCCCTAAAAGTTATCAGGATATACCATGAGCACCTCAAACTAAAAAGTTGCCAATTACAATGACAATTTACAGTGAAGCTTGCCTCTACGGTCTCATGCCCCATGTACAATCTGAACATTCTTCTATCTCAGAGTGAAATACCTGGCCACCCATTTTCTGGAGCAAAATTATTAGTACATTAGCAATCAAAATAGTTTCATTTCATTTTTTTCCTATTTCATGATTCCATGATTTCTAATATAAAGTACTAGGTTGATTTTCTTTGTCTGCCTCCCAATTTGGATACCTTCATAAAATAATTATCACTTTTATAAAATAATTTACTGATTTTGAAGATTTAGGACATGTTTAAAAATCTTACTACACAAAAGGAAAAACTGTAACAACCAAATTTGTGAATGTCCTTATATTCAACTTGTTTCTTAATAATCTCATTTCTATTCTATATCTCAATCATATAATCTTATCGTTTTAACCAAAATTAATTACTTTTAATTTCCTAGGATGCATCATTCTATTCCCTTTGTAGACATTTACATATTATGTAAATATTATTTCTGAAAATACTCATTCTATGATTTACATCCACTTTAACTACTAAATACAGGTAAATCTAAATTATTTGGGTGTAATATATGAAGCTTTTTTTGTTCAGTATTTTTAATGTATCTTTAATATTGTCATGAAAAAATTTTATTGTGTTTTACATTTCTTCTTCTTTTTTCTTGTTGCAAGGAATTGAACTCATGACCTCAAGCTTTCCAAGAAGGAATATGCCACTGAAATATATTCCTGTCTATGTTTTACATTTCTAACATTCCACAAGTCCCATGTGTCCAGAAGTGAGCTTTTGAAAGGTAACTGGATCAAGAGGGCTCTATGTTCATTGGTGGATTTTTGTGTGAGGAATTCATAGCTGAATACGATGTTAAGAAATGAGGCCTACTCAGCCGAGGCGAGTCTCTGAAGGCATGGCTTCGTATGGTACAGGTTTCTCTTGTTTCATTTCTTTCTGGAAGCCATGGGTGGAGCAGATTTTCTCTGCTATGCTGTTCCACTACTCCTTTTCTGCTCTACATCCAGATAACTAAAGAATGAATTGCCTATGACCATAACCCTGACAGACTTGTCTTTCTTTAATTGGTAGGTGTCAGAACTTTGTCCAGCAACAGGAAAACTGGCTAATACTGCTATCTTCATGAGGATTTCTTGTACACTTCTCTTTGTCTTCACCTCATCCTGATGTATTGTGACTTGAATGCAGTTGTACCTATAATGACTAATATAGTGTCTGGCCTAAATACTGGTCAATGTATGTTTGTTGAATGAACTTTAAATTAATGGTCAGGCCAGCCAAATAGCTCAGTGGGTTAAAGTGCCCATGAAAGCAGATGCAGGTGCTGGAAGTTTGATCACAGGGCCTTCTGTGCTGGCCCCAACCCAGAGGCATGCTGAGACAGCAATTGTGACTGGGTGTGGTGGTGCACACCTGCAATCCTAGCACTTGGGAGACTGTAAACAGGAAGATCACTACGAGTCTAATCTATGCAGAGACCATGTAGACCCTGTAAAACCCTGTCCTAAAATATAAAAATAAATAAATAAAATTAAGATTAATTAATGGTTAAAATTGAGCTTTGCTGCATTTATAAAATTTTATTTGTTTTACAAAATATCATTATTACTTCTAATATTTTAATTATTTGAACTTTTTCCTGGTAATTTTTTTTATCTCCACTCCTTTGAATTGTCTTTGGAACTTTGGAGATCATTAGTTATATATATATAACTGAGGGGAGATGGCTCAGTGGAATAGGAGCTTCCCTGGCAATCTCAAGACCTGAGTTCAATCCCCAGTTCCACAAAAAATATATATATATATATATATATTTCCATTAATTTTATTGAGAAACAAATAGCAATGAGATATTTTCAAAGCTGATTAGTGGTATAGTTTCAATAATTAATACATTGCATATTGTTGTCATCACAGTACTTATTCATAGTACAATTTGGAGAAATGATATCCTATCCAAATACTATTAGTACAAATCTTTCTTCTCAATGAATTAAGAGAAAGTAGCTATATATCTATCTTTACTATTTTGTATATACAGATACAAAATGGTCCTTCATTTGTGCACCCTTTTTTTGTTTAGTTTTGTTGGAGATGGGTATTTCATTACCATTTAAATATTGTAGGTGCATGAATTCAGCAAAATAATCCAATATATTCCAGTAGTCCATAATAGTAGTGGATTATTCACAGAACTGACAATGTCAGAAATTGTTGACGAGCTTTTACAGCTCAGCATATTAATATAGCTTTACTTTTCTTTATTTTTTTTGTGGAACCGGGTATGGCTTTACTTTTCATACCTTGTTATTATACTTTTCTGATGGATGGTTAAGACCAAGATAAAGCATGACCTATATAACAAGAAAGGTATCTTTTATATCTGACAAGGTCAGTCAAATTCCCTCAGGATTTACCTTGAAATCCTGTACTGCAGTTTGTAGATCCTTTGTCAGTGTCAGCCATGTGGATGAGTCATGGCCATTGCTTGACCAATGTGCTCTCTGTGAAAGCCTGAGTGAATATTTTCTCTCCATGTGACTCTCTTTAGGCACACTCTACATCATAGATCTCTTTCCTCTGTGGCCACATAATCTCCCTATCTATAAATTTAGGACACCAATGAGTTACACGATGTTACAATACAGATTCTCTATGTCCTAAGTCCTCAATGACCTAGAAAGTCTAAGGCCAAAATGTTGGCTGTCTTTGCAACCCTTCTTTTTCACTAATTTTGGTCTGAAAACTTAGATTGTTAACCCTCCAGAAGACAAGCTTAATGATATTATTACCTTATAACATGGTGTCTGGTAATTTTTGATTAACTGTGGCATTGGTTGATTCAGGAAGCATTCAGTTATCACTCACAATGATGTCTTTTGTGCTAAGCACTAAAAATACAAAAAAGCCACTACTGGTTCAGAAGCCAGACATACAACAGATATCAAAGGAATATGAAAATTACTAAAACCAAAGCAAATTATAAATATTTCTCAAATTCAGAATCAGAGAATGAACAAATATCAGCATATTCATTTATAGAGAAGTTTCCAATAAAGGAGAAGAATATTTTCTTCCAGAAACAAAAACATGAAACTACCAAACAACAGAAAATCATCTTTGGGGGGTCAGGGAGATGGATCGGTAGAATAAGCACTTCCCTGGCAAGCACAAGAGCCTGAGTTCAATCCTCTGTTCCACCAAAACAAGCAAGCAAACAAAAAAAGAGAGAGAAAGAGAAAGAAAAAGAAAACAAAAAGAAAAAGTCATCTTTGGCTGAAACACAAAAGAAACTTTTTATTCTTTTGAACTTTTACCAACAAAATAAAACAAAACATTTCTATTGAAAGATACTATGTAAGACATAATGACATTGACTTCTCTCCTAATCTTCAGCTTAGAGCCCATAATCTACAGAAGTAATGAGATGAGTGGACAAAATAACAGTAAATGTTTCTACTCAGGATTATAATTATACAACAAAATCTCTATCACCTTATATCATCTGGATCCAGAAATGTAGCAAAAGAATTGGAAATCCAATAAATGTATCAAAAAGAAAAAAAAACAATGGGACAAAATTACCATGTGCGAGTAAATGAGCTTCAATACCTCTGTTATCCATGCCTAGTAAAGAAAGTGAAAAATATGCTTTGCCATGACTCATGACACTATTTGGCCTCATTCAACATCTTAATTGCAAATGAAGGTATGTATAAAATAATGTAAGAAAATTCAGTGAAGTGGACATGGAAGCATTAATGAACATACAATTACTTCCCAAAAGATTCTGTAAAATTGAATATTTAGATCATCACACCTACAAAATGTTGGAAAGTTTTCCACTGTTATCAACAAGTGATTCCTTAATTCCTGAGAACTATAAAAATTCCTGTGTGCAGGCATGATATGTGAGAAGCTGAATTTCCAGTTTACCAGGAAGATTCATATCCAACATAAAATCATATTTTATGAAAAAGCAGTCTTGGTACATTTCAACAGCATGTGAAAACAATAAATCATCAAATTCAGGAGTAGGGGATTGAAATACTTGATAAGGTCCAGATGAACATCACAGAAGAGTAAAGAATTCTGAGAAAGATTCACAATCTTCAGAAGGTTTGTAGAAGGAATTTGTAGACCTTTAGGAAAAGATACAACAGTTCAGAGAGTATCAGAAAAGTGAAGAGGAGATGCTTCAACTTCTGAAAACCTCATCGTATAAAACTGTCTTCTATGTAACTGATTACAAAGAAAATTTTTTACATCTGGGGTGAAATCGATAAGAGAAAATTTGAAAATGCTTCAAGGAAGGCTTCTCATGGAAATGCAAGAAGATGTACACAGAGTACTGGTGCGATTATTCATGTCTCATGATAGAAATGATGAGTGAAGTCTAGTTGTGATACATTGTTCTAATTATTGTTTTGTACATGTACCCCTACAAAAAAGCACACATTACCTAGGCAAGAGTACCAATGTAAAAATTCTCAAATTTCCAGGCATATCTCTCACATATCAGATAGACCACTGTAACATGACTATAAGCCCAAAAGAGTTTAGTATGTACAATCCTGTTTTTTCTTTTAAAAAGAGAACATTTTGGATAACCAGTAAATGGAGTCAACTTATTATTATTGTAATATTTGGATTACCTATAATCACTATTTATTAAAGTAGTGATTTTAATAAATAATTTAATAAATTTTATTATACAATATAAACAAAATTTTATACAGTTTCGTATGAAGTATATTATTAACATTTACTTAATAGTTCCAAATATGAAAGTAATAAAAACGTGACCATATTTAGAAAGTGGAGAAAGTGCCTGATTTCTAGTGTTTACCTGAGTGGTACATCAGTACTTTGAGCACACTTTGGGAGAGAATTCACTCACATACAGCTCCAGTGGGTTAGCAGGTACTAAATGACTTAATATTGCTACTGTATGGCCTAAAATTTTTAATTCAATGTAGACATTTTAACTCATAAGCAAGCTGTGGCAAGTACATCTTAAGATCCCAGTTTTCATTGTAATATTTTGCTGGATAATTCTATAAAATAAAGTGGATATTTGATTTTCTTTAATATAAAAACATAAAAGTACTAAAAAGATCTATGAGACATATCTATAGCTTCTTTCTGCCTTGGTCTCTGACCTTTTACTTAAGACATCTATTGTGGAAAATTTATGTTTACAAGGTCCCTTCTTTGTCTGATTCTAGAAACATGTGTTTTACTAGCCTTTAGACAAGTTTACAATTAAGCAAGGTATGTGTCATGAACACAATTACCAACTTATTACCTCATAATCTCTGTGAGGGTAGTAGCCTAAGTTTGCAAGCAACAATTAGCAAATACAAATGAAGTAATCATGTTGACCACTGTCTTGCTTGTCAATCCTTCTCAAGTAAACTAGGGTCTATCTCCCTTATTACAATAGTATTGAATAAAATCTCCCCTGCTTATTCCATCAGTTGAAATATTTAAGTCAACTGACCTTATCATATTGTCATCGTGCTCAATATTTTCTTATGAAAATAATATTGAAATATAATTGATTGGCCAAGCTTTTTGGTAATTTTTATTTTGTTATAAAGAATGTGAGTTGTAAATTGATCATTAATCCAATCAGCTTTAAAATTGACCCTCATGGCTACCCAAGTAAATGGGCACTATACTCATGTAACTTTAGGTAATAGTAAGTTCAGAGTTAATTATAACTTGTAATCTATTTTGTTAATTCTTGAAATATGGTCATTTGTCACATAATTTGAACAATTCCTGAGAAAATTCTAAAATTAATTTAATATCTTGCTTCCAAGTAGCTGATATTCTGTGTAAGATGATGTGATTACATGTTTAAAAATATATTAATTTTCACATAATACCAATATGTTTATCAAAATTTATGTTAAATTCACATTATTGATGTGAAAGTTTTGAAATTGCTGATAACAAATTATTCACAGAGATTTTCAAAATTATTCAATACTTTTAAATCCTGTAATGTTTTTAAGTGGCGAATGTGAATATAGTCAAAACTAAGAATATATTTCTATATGTCGAATCATACAATAAAATTCTAGTTTTAATAAAATGGAAACAGGCCCTGAAGACTGTCTGAGAGCCTCGGCAGGCCTAACCCACCCACAGCCAGCCCTCCTGCTGGGGTTTGTTGAATCCTGATGACCCTGTTTACCCTGAAGACTGCCAGAGAGACCTCATAACCTAGGTCCCTCCCCTCCAACCTTCCTGTTGGAGTTTGTCTTCTCACTGGAGTTTGCTAGGTCCAGTCATCCCTCCTCACCCTGAAGACTATTCTGGAGTCCTGACTACCACAGCAACCTTCAGGAGACTTCTTGATTACTACTCTGTGCTAATCAACCATGCAGAGAGCTATGCACAGCTTTTACCTGCACTTAGCATCATCAGATCATTCATGAGCTGTGACTTACACTCCTCTCCTTCATGATGTAGAAACCACATGGAACCCCACACTCCCAAGCAGGAGCTTTGGAGTGTGTACCCTGTCCTTCCACACTCTGGAGAGTCGTAATGACCTGCACCCTGAACATCTACCATCACTGTATGAAATGGCAAGAGGAAAGAATGAAAGACAGTCTCAGACCTCTAGCCCATTAAAACAAGTCCAGGATACTAGGTCAGAGAAAAACTTAGAAGGTACACATCTGAAAGATCTGAGATGGTAGCAACTGAAGTAAAGAAAAAACTCCAGCAGGCCATGGAGGAAATCAGACCAGAATTAATTTTCAGATGACAAAAAATTACAATTATCATAAATAACTGATGGAAATATTGAATGAACAATACAAGAAAGAATTAGAGAGCCGGGGAGATGGCTCAGTAGACTAAGCGCTTGCCTGACAAACGCAAGAGCCTGAGTTCAATCCCAGGTTCTGGAAGAAAAAAAAATTAGAATGCGTGAAATAGATACAAACAGTTATCAAGGACATTAAGAATTCCATAAAAAGCTGGAAAAAAAACCACTTACATGAAACAGAAGCTAGGATTTCAGCCCTTAAACATAACATTTCAGCTAGTGACATGAAAAAATTGCTTAAAAATAATGAGAAAGGATGAAATAATACAACAGGTGCATGATGATGCAAAAATAATATAAAACTAATAGATATCAAAGGAAGTGCTGGAGATAATACAGAGGACATAAAAAAGTGCGGAAATAATAGCAGAAAATTTCACGAGCATAGGAAAAAATCTGATATACATTTGTGAGGCATATAGAAATCCAACTAGTCATAATCAAAATAAATCATTGCCCAGACACATAATAATCAAGATCCCAAAAACTAAACAAAAGAATCAAACATTAAAAGCTTTTAGAGAGAAAAAAACTGATCACCTATAATGGAAAGCACTTCAGAAACATTGCAGATTTCTGAACACAGATCATCAAATAAGGAAGAGCTTCGAGTGAGATACCTGAGGTCCTGAAAACAAATTTAAAACAAGATTTATGTATTCTGTGAAACTATCAAATTTAGTGGACAGCTTAGATACTTCCATCACAAAGAACAAATGAAATTTGTAGCATCCAAAGCAACCCTAAAGCGTACTGACAGTACTGATATTCTAGGAAGAAACAAAGATGAGCACAACTTCTCAACAACAGAAAAGGAACAACCAAGTAGAGCAAACAAGTAAGCCAAGGGTAAAAGTAGATATCCCGTAGTAGGAAAACAACATGACAAATACAAGCCAGTGTATATGTTCTTACCATCAACATAAATAGCCTCAGTTCACCAATGAGAAAAGCAGACTGGCATAGTGGACCAAGAAACAAAGTCAAACAATATGATTCATACAAGAAACACATTTAACTCAAAAAGAAATTAATAGACTTAGTGGCAAAAGATGGAAAATAATACTCCATGTGACAGGAACCAAGAAAAAAGCAAAGGTAGATATTCTGGTTGCTGACAATGTCCACTTCAAACCAAATGTGGTTATAAGAGACATAAAAAAAAACTGTAACAGGAAGAGATAACTATTATAAATACATATGCACCAAATGTAGGAGCACCCAACTACATTAAACAAATTTTAACAGACATAAAAAAATTTAATGAGCAATAACATAGTAGTATTTGGGGACTATAACACCTCATTGACACAAAGAGATAGATCAACCATGAAAAAAGGAGCAAAGAAACAAAAAACTGAATTTGTGAAGAAAAGGATTTAATACATCTTTAGAAAGTGTTCCACACAACAGCATCACAATACACATTATTCTCAGCTGCACAAGGGACATTCTCCAAAACAGATCATGAGCGAGTATATAGAACATACTTAAGTAAAAGCAAATGAATCAAAATTATACCATGAATATTATATGATTATAGTGCAAGGAGCTGGAAATTATTGGCAAAAGAAACAGTAAAAGCTCTATGAACACACAGAAACTAAATAATAACCTCCTGAACTATCAATGGTATGGGATGAAATTAAAGAATAAATCAAACAATATTTGCAATCTAATGAAAATACAGATACAACTTATCAGAATCTATAGGGAAAGCTGTCTTTTGAGGGAAATTTATAGGAGAAAAATTCAAATTCACACAATGAAGAATGAAAATTGTGAGATCACTATAGAAGCTATCAAAATTATGAAGATTATCAATAGCTATTTCCAAAATCTTTACTCTCACAAAATGAAATGTACAGACGAAATGGATAGATTCCTTGAAACCTATGAATTACCAAGCTAAATCGAGAATATGTAAAATTTAACTAACCTACTGTCAGCCAATGAAATTGAAAATATCATTTAAAACAACAACAAAAATCAACAAAGAAAATCCTACGTACTGATGGATTGACATTTGAGTTCTACAAAAGGTATAGGGATGACCTAATGTCAACTCTTCTCAAACTTTTTAAAATTTATTTATTTATTTATTT
>NW_004524834.1:2864128-2871916 GCF_000260255.1 Octodon degus | reverse complement strand
AAAAACATTTAAAAATTAGAATATATTCTTAAAATACGCATAAAGAATTATATATTTCTTATGTTTACACATAAGTCCAAAAATCTCACCATCTACAACCTTGAATCAGGACAGTTCCACAATATTCCTTTTCCTGTTTCCTGCTTTCATTCACCACCCCCTACTTTTTGAACAACCATCTACCTGAGAGACATCATAGCAGCAACTGTCAAGTCATGACAAGCAGCCCTTATTCAGAAGAGTCTTGTTAAACTTTTAAATAAAACTGAAAGGGAAGAACTTCTCCCATACTCATTCAGAGTATTACTTTGTCCAAGTATTACTTTGATAACAAAATCAGAGAAAGATTCAAGCAAAAAGTAAAACTGCAGACCAATCTCTCTAATAAAAATAGATGCCGAAATACTTACTGAAATACAAAGAAACAGCATGCAGCAAATTATCAAGAAGATTGTGCATCACAACTAAGTGTGATTCATCCCAGGAATAGAGGGATGGTTTAATATATGCAAAAACATAAGTGTAGTATACCACATCAACATAGCCAAAGACAAAAATCATATGAATAACTCTATAGATGCAGAGAAAGGGCTTGACAGAATTCAACACTCATTCAAGATAAAATCACTACAAAAAAATCAAAACTGATGTTCTTTATCTCAATCTGATAAAAACATTCTATGACAATAAAACAGTCAACATTACACTTAATGGACAAAAAAGAAAATGAGACTTCACTTTAAAATAAGGAACAAGACAAGGATACCCTCTGTCACCACTCCTATGCAATACAATTCTGGAAAGATTAGCCAGAATAATTAGAAAACAGAAAGAAATAAAAGGGAGAATGATTGGAAGGGAAGAAGTGAAATAACAATTATTTTTGAATGCCATGCTGCTGTACATAGAAGACACCAACAACTCCACAGAATGACCTGTGGATTTAATAACAAATTTCAGTAGTATAGGAGAGTATAAAGTTAACATTCAAAAGTCAATAGCGTTTCTATATCCAAAGAATGACCATACCAAAAGAGAAATTATGGAACCCATGCCTTTACAATAACACCCACCAAAATAAAATCAATCTCACAAAGAAAGTAAAAGATTTATATAGCAAAAAATATAGTACTCTGAAACAGGAGATCAAGGAGGATTTAGGAAAATGTAAAGATATTCATTGCTCCTGGAAAGGAAGAGTCAACATGTGAAAAGGACATACTCCCAAAATTGTTAAACAGGTTCAATGTAACCCCAATAAATAGTATATCTCACAGATCTAGAATAATCATTACTAAAAGAGAAGAAATTTATAATAGCAAAAGCATTTCTGGGCACCAGATAAAAGGCAGGAAGCATCAGAATCCCTGACTGGAAATTATCCTATAGAGCTACTGTGATAAAAGCAGCATGGTGCTGAAAAAAGAGAAGAGATTAAAAGATAGAGACACAACTACAAACACATCCAGACACCTTATCTTTGACAAAGGTGCCAAACATTTCTATGAAAGAAACAGCCTCTTTAATAAATGACAGTGGTAGTCCTGGATTTACACAAGCCAAATGCTTAAAGTAGATCAATACCTATCAAAATGTACAATTCTACAGTGAAAATGATTCAAAGATTTAAATATTAAAATTGAAATGTTGAATCTTCTGGAAGAGAAATTATGTAGAAACCTTAAGGTATAGGGGTGGGTAACAAGTTCATGAACAAAAATCAAACTGCCAGGGAAAAACTTCAAAGAATCACCAATCGGGATTTCATCATTTTGAAAAGTTTCTGCATGTAAAAAAAAATTAACAATAAAAAATAAACACACAAAGTGGGCGACATTTTAGCAGACTGTCAGAAAAAGGAATCCTATCTAGAACAAATAAAGAATTGAAAAAAAATGAGGCCTCCAAAATTCAAAGACCCAATACAAAAATGAGCGTCTGAGATGAATATACACTTCACAAATGAAGAGACACAAATGTCAAATAAATATATGAAAAAATGTTCAACATCTTTGGACATTCAAGAGATGCAAAGTAAAACAACACTGACAGTTCTGTGAAATTTTTTCTTGTCTCTTCATTTGCTACCTTTTTTTTTTAAACAAATATTTACTTCAGAGACAGTATAGCAGAACTTGGTATGATATAGGAAGCAGTATATACTTAGAAGACCAGAATGACAGGCATTTCAAGCATGGCCTTAGTATTACAGAATTACTATCTTAACTGCAGTTAAGTCTAGTTCACAGGTATCAGCCTATATAGTTAGTCTGGGTGAGAATTCCATCCAATTAACTGCTAGTTTCAAAAACCTGCTGAAGACTCTCAGGATCATTACCTTACCCATCTTGTGCATATAAATGTATGGTTTTGGCCCTGTCATGTTTCCTAGCTTTTCTCCTTGCCCTCACTTCATTGTCTAATGCTTAAATTATCACTTTTCTTTTAATTGTGTTATACCTTTCTTTTTTATTTCTTCTTTTGAATTCTTAAATTAGGGAGACTTTACAATATATACACATGTGGGTCTGGTTCATTTCACTTATGAATATATCTTCAAGTGGCATCCACTTAAATATAAAGGCTTTGAGTTTATCATTGTTTATATCTGATCACTACTCCACTGTATAAAAATACCACATCTTTTTTATCCATTCCTCAGGTTACAGGCATTTGTTATAAAAATGGGGTATAAAAAGTGAAGCCGTATCAACATGCTGAGCTGTAAATGGCTCAAATCCACAACTTCTGACATTGCCACGTCCATGGATAACCCACTACTGTTATGGACTAGTGGACTATATTGGATTATTTTGCTGAATTCACACACCTAAAAAACTTAAATGGCAATGGAATACCCATCTCTGACAAAACTAAAAAAAAAAGGGAGATAAAATGAAGGACCAGTTTGTAACTGTATATACAAAATAGTTAGCATATATATACAGCTATGTTGTCTTAATTCAATGAGAACAAATATTTGTATTAATGGTGTTCAGACAGGATATCATATCTGCATCTTACACTATGAGTTACTACTACAAAGACAATAAAATTAAATGTATTATTTATTGTAACTGTCATACTAACCTATTTTGAAACTATCTCATTGCTATTTGTTTCTCAATAAAATAAATAAATAAATAAACCCAAAAACAACACTGAGATGACATCTTATGCAAGAAAGCAAGGCTATTATCAAGAAGTAGGCCAATAAAAATAGTAGAGAGGCTGTGGAGAAAAAGGAAATCTTTTCTAATGTTGGTGGGAGTGTAGACTGGTACAAGCATTATGTAAATCAATCTGGAGATTCATCAAAAATCTTGGATTGGAGTTATATTTGAGCCAGTTATTCCCTTCCTAGGTATTTTTTGAAAAGAGCTGAAATTATCATAGTACAGAGATATAAGCGTACCCATGTTTACAGCAGTGTGATTTGTCATAGCTAAAACTTGGAAACTACAACAATGACCTTCAGCTAAGGAATGGGTGAAAAAATTATGGTTGCAATTAGACAAGAAAGATAAATAAAAGGAATAAGAATTGGAAGAGAAATTAAATTATCATTATTTGCAGATGACAAGATGCTCTACACAGAGGACCCTAACAACTTTACCAAAATTCTTGCAGATTTGTCTCCAAATTCACCAATATAGTAGCATTCAATGTCACCACCCAAAAATCAGTAACAGTTTTTCACACAATGAGCACCTAGAAACAAATTAGGAAAACTATATCTTTTGCAATAACACACAAAAACACTGAAATACTTAGGAACTAATCTCACAATGCACATAGAAGACTTTTGCAGTGAAAATTACATTTCTCTCAAAGAAAGATTGAAGAACATATGACAAAATGGAGAAATATTCCATGCTCCTTGGTAGGAAGTACCAACATTGTGAAAATGGCCATACTCATACAATTGCTTTAGAGAGTACATGCAATCCCAATTAAAATATTCAGATCCCTCAGAAGTGAGAACAAAGTTTCAGCAAATTCATTTGGTTCCAGAAGAGACTAACTGTATCAAAAGCAATCCCAGGAAACAAAGGAAACAGAGGAAGTATTACAATCCCTGACCTGAAATTATACTATAAATCTACTATGATAAAATCAACATCATACTGGCTAGAGACCGACCTGACGATCAATGGGACAGATTAAAAGATGCAGACACAACTGAAAACACACTCAGCCACCTTATCTTTGATAAAAGGTCCAAACATGCTCACTGCGAGAAAGATACCTCTTTAATAAATGGTACTAGAAAAACTGAATTTAGTCTTATGTTTATTAGCATGCATAAAGCTACAGTCAAAATGGTTCAAATATTTAAATACTAAAATAAGAACATTAAAATATGTGTTTATTCCTATTTTTAACATTTTTTCTTCATATTCTGTAAGGACTTAAATTTCAACACATCAATACTTGATGGAAGATATCTGTTTCACGTTATGCCTAAGATGTTCGATATTTAGAGAGGTAGTTAGGGTAAACCAAACTGCATATGTTGCAAAGTAATAATAAGCTTCTTTTCTGGAGGGTTAATAACCTAAGTTTGCAGATCAAAAATTGGAGAAAAGGAAGGGCTGCAAGGTCCTCCAACATTTTGGCTCTAGCCTTTCAAGGTCAGTGAAGACTGAGGACAAAGGAAAATGTGTAATGCAACATCATATAACTCAGTTGTGCCCCAAATTTTCTGATCAAGGAGATTATGGAGCACCACAGGAATGTGATTGATGATGTACAGTGTGTTCAAGGAGCATCACATGGAGAGAAATCTTTCTCTCGGGCTTTAGAGAGAGAAAATTTGTCAAGTATTGGCTGTGACTCATTCACATGGTTGACAATGACAATGGATCTATAAAGTGCATTACAGGGTTACAGGATAAATCCAGGGAGGATTTGACTGACCTTATTAGATACAAATGTCACATTTCTCGTTAAATAGGTCATGCTTTATCTTGGCCTCAACCATCAGCAGAAAAGTATAAAACCGAGGCATATAAAATAAAGCCACATTAATATGCTGAGCTTTAAAAGGCTCTTGTCAACAACTTCTGAGGACAACCACCTACTATTGTGACTACTGGACTGTGTTGGATTGTTTTGCTGAATTCAGGCACCTATAATATTTCGATGTCAATTGAATACTCATCTCTGACAGGACTGAACTGGAGAGGGGGGATACAGAGGAAGGACCATTTTGTATTTGTATATGCAGAATAGTTAGTATAGATGTATGGCTGCTTTCACTTCATTCAGTGAGAGGAAGGACTTGTAGTAGTTGTGTTTGGATGGAATGTCCTGGCTGCTTCATGTGTTGTTGATGACCACTGAGAAGATAACAATGTGCAATGTATTAATTATTGAAAATGTTCTATTAATCATCTTGGAAAGTATCTCATTGATATTTGTTTCTCAATACAATACAATAAAAAATAAATAAATAAAATAGAAACATTAAATCTTCTGGAGAAAAATGTAGGTAGAAAATTAAAATATAGGGGTAGAGTGTTCATTGACAAAATTTAATCTGAATAGGCAATACTTCAAAGAATGAAAAGCTGGATTCTTATATTTTTGTGAAACACGATTAGCAAGTAAATACATGAAAAAATGTTCAACATCATTGGTCACTTGAAAAATTCAAATTAAAATAATACTGAGATTCCATCTCACCCCAGAAAGAATGGCTAACATCAAGAAGTCATCCAATAACAAATGCTGTGAGGGATGTGGAGAAAAAAGAAGCCCTCTCAACTCTTGGTTTGAGTGTAGACTGGTAGAAGCATTATGGAAATCAGCGTGGAGATACAATGAAAAGCTAGGATTGGAACCATCTGTTCCTATTCTGGATATTTTTTCCAGAAAAAAATGAAAACTTCATACCACAGGCATATATGTGCACCCATGGTTATAGTAGTCCATGTTGTCATAGCTAAATCCTGGAAAAATCTTAGATGCCAATCAATTAAAGAATGGTTAAAGGAGATATGGTAGTTTTACATAATGGAGTATTATTCAGCTATAAAAAGAGATAAATTTGAGGCTTTTGTCAGTAAATCAATGCAACTAGAGAGCACACTTTTAAGTGAAGTAAATCAGACCTACATCATATTGTGTCCTTAGTGTGAGAACCTGAAAGAGAAAAATGAAACATGTAGAGTAAAATAGATACTGAACTAGGGAAATGAATTTATTCAAAAGGAAATAGTTACTGAATTGAGGAAAAGGACAAGGGAGGAAGTATAGGAAAAATATTTATCTAGGTATATAAGCAGAATGTTTTGGACAACTCTACTGTGCATTTCTGCTAATCTATGGAAAGGAGGAGATATTACTTGTATTGCTCTTTTTGCAAATGTTTGTACTTTTCCCTCATGTAAATTATGTAACATTTCTTTGTCTTTTCTTTCTCTAATTTTACATGCATATACCTGTTAGTATGAATAACTGGTTGGAAGACAACAGTACATGTTACAAGAAATAATATGAAATTTGCATTACCTTGTAAAGTGAAATTCTGCATGAATTTTAAGTTTTTCTGGTTTAATTCTAATTTTTACTACTATCTAAAAATTTTTAAAAAGCTGTTTGCTTTACACAATGGAGTATTATTCAGCTATATGAAAGATAAATTTGATGCTTTTGTATATAAATGGATGCAGCTAGAGACTACATTTCTAAGTGAAATAAATCAGATCTACATTTGCAATCATTGAATTATCGATAGTGGGAGAACCTGAAAGTGTAATTAAAATCTAAAAGATGTAGCAGATCCTGTGAAAGGTAAAGAAATTATGCAATGGGAAGGAAAAATTGAGATGAGAAAAAGTATAAATGAAAGAAAGGAATAAATATATTTAGATGTATATGCATAACAATTTGGATAATAGTCATAACTGCCTTTTCATATCTTGAAAGCTGAACTAGCCATATTTCTATTACCATATAATAACCTAAAGTTAAAATGAATCCAAAATGTAAACATTAAAACAGAATCACCAATCTATTCAAGAGAAAGTAGATAGAATCCCCAAAGGCACAGTAGTAGACATAAGGCAGAAAACCAAATTACAATGGAGTACAAAAACCAAATTGCAAAGAGAAACACTCAAATAAGCAACAATTCCTATCTCATCCTATTTTAAAAAAATTGCACATCAAAAGAAATCACCAACAGAGTTTAAAGAAAACCCACAAATTGTGTACGAATATTGACTGACTATCCCTCAGACAAAGAGCTTATACCTAAACATGTGAAGCAAATTTTAATTTTTTAAATTTTTAATTAATTTTAATAAGAAAATAAAATAGCCCTGAAACAGTTAAAAACAGGTTAGCAGGACAGTTACAATAGTTGATACATTACATATTTTTGCCCTCATAGTAATTATTCAGAGGAAAAGATACAGACATAATATCTGAACAACATGAGGACAAAATTTTCTTCTCATTGAACTAAGAGAAAGTAGAAGTATATTCATCCTATTTTGCATATACATACATATATTTTAACTAAATATGGTCCTTTATATATTTTTAATAATTTAATTGAGAAGCAACTAGCAATAAGATAGTTTCAAAACCGATTAGTATGACAGTTACAATAATTACTACATTGAATGTTGTTGTCTTCTTAGTGGTTATTCACAGTACAAGATGTAGACATGATATCCTGCCCAAAACATCATTAGAATAAATCTTCCTATTCATTGAATTAAGAGAAAATAGCTGTATATCTATCCCAAATATTTGAATATACAGATACAAAACGGT
>NW_004524834.1:2862940-2864028 GCF_000260255.1 Octodon degus | reverse complement strand
TTTTGTCACAGAAGGGTATTTGATTGTAATTGAAATATTGTAGTTGTGTGAATTCAGCAAAATATTCCAATATGGTCCAATAGTCCATAATAGTAGTGGGTTTTCCATAGGACTGGTAATGTCAGAATTTGTTTACTTGAGCCTTTTGCAGCTCAGCATATTAGTATGGCTTTAATTTACATATGTTGCTGTTATACTTTTTTGCTTGATAGATAATACCAAGATAAAGCAGGACCTATGTAACAAGAAATGTAACTTTTGTATCTGACAAGGTCAGTCAAATCCCCTCAGGATTTGTGTTGAAAACCTGTACTGTGTTGTAGATCCTTTGTCATTGTCAGCCATGTGGATGAGTCATGGCCAATGCTTGACCACTTGCTCTGTGTGAAAGCCTGAGAGAATGTTTTCTCCCCATGTAACTCTCCTTAGGCACACTCCACATTGTCCATCACTTTCCTCTGTGACCCCATAATCTCCTTGATCATAAAATTTGGGACACAATTGAGTTATATGATGCTACATTACAGGTTCTCCTATGTCCTGAATCCTCACTGACCTTGAAAGGCTAGGGCCAAAATGTTGGCTGTCCTTGAAGTCCTTCCTTTTCTCTAATTTTTGGTCTGAAAACTTAAGTTGTTAACCCTGCAGATGAGAAGCTAATTATTATTACCCTAAAACATAGGCAGTTGAGCTTAACCTCACTATCTTTCTGAATATCAAACATCTTAGACATAAATGGAACATTATTTTCCACCAAGTATTGATATGTTAAACTTTAAGTTCCTATAGAATATGAAGAAAAAAATTAAAAAATAAAAAATTGAAAAATATGAATAAACAATTATTTTTACTCAGAAATTTAGAAATCTAACCATATACAGCATTGTAGCAGGACAGACATACGACATTTTTTCTTCTCTCTTGTTTTCATTTATTACCCTTTTTTAAAAAGATATTTATTTGGGAGAAAGTATGGCAGTAATTGGTATGGCATGAGAACCAGTCCATATTTAGAAAACCAGACTAACAAGCATTCCAAGCGTGACTGTAGCATTACACATTGCTATCTCCAGTGTCATTGCTTAGTT
>NW_004524834.1:2861014-2862650 GCF_000260255.1 Octodon degus | reverse complement strand
TTACACATGTGGGTCTGGTTTATTTCACTTATGGGTATATCTTCACATGGCATCCACTAAAATGTAAAGGCTTCTAGTTTACCATTCTTGATAGCTGAGTAGTACTCCATTGTACCACATCTTTTACTTCAATTCTTTGGGTTACGGATATTTTGGTTGTTAACCAAGATTTGGCTATCACAAATTGTGCTTCTGTAAACATAGGTGCACATATATCACTATTATATGACTTTTCAGTTCCTCTGGGAAAATTCCCAGTAGGGGGATAATTGGTTTGAATGGGACTTCTACTCATAGTTTTTTAAATCAATGATTTCCATAAAGTTTGCACCAGTCTATATTTCTGCCAGTGGCAGAGAATGGTTCCTTTTCCCCCACATTCTCTCATACACTTGTTTTTGGTTGATTTCTTTATGATAGCCATTCTTTCTGGGGTGAGATTGTATCTCAGTGTTGTTTTAATTTGCATTTCATGGATAGCTAGTGATGTGGCATATTTATTCATATCTTCATTTACGTCTTTAATTTCTTCCTATGAAAAGTGTGTTCATCACAAATGCTCATTTCTGATTTGAGTGTTTAAATTTAGGAGCCCCAGTATTTTTAAGTTTCTTATAAATTCTGGAGAGCAGACCTTTGTCTGAGTGCTTATTAGTTAAGGATTTTTAACAATTTGTGCATTGTCTTTTCATTTTGTTTGTAATTTCACTTCACGTGCAAAAATTTCTCAATAAGAGGAGGTTGCAGTTGTTAATTTCTTCAACTATTACCCATGTGATTTCATTTTTGTTCATGAACACTTTGCCTACCCTATGTCTTTAAGAGTTTCTCCTACTTTCTCTTCCAGGAAACGTAGTGTTTCTGTTTTAATGATTAGATCTTTAATCCATTTCGATTTTAGCTTAGTGCATGGTGAAACACATAGTCAAATTTTAGTTTTCGGCATGTAAAGAGCCAGTATTTCCAGCACCATTTGTTTAAGAGGCTACCTTTCTTCCATTAAACAGTTTGGCCCCTTTGTCAAAGATAAGGTGGTTTAGTGTGTTTGTAGAGGCTTGGGCATCTTCTAATCTATGCCATTGATCCTCAGGTCTATTTTGTTGCCAGTACCATACTCATTTTTTCATAGTAGTTTTGTCGTATAATTTCAAGTCAGGAATCGTAAGGCCTTCTTCCTTGTCTTTTTTGCCCAGGATTGCCTTTGCTATGCAAAGATCTATTCTAGATCTTTACTGGTTCCAAATAAATTTTAGGAATGATTTTTCTAGGTGTGTGTTTATTGGTGGTAGTTTGATAGGGATTGCATTAAATCTGTACAGCAATTTTGGGAATATGGCCATCTTCACAATGTTGTTTCTTCCTATCCAGGTGCATGGAATATCTTTCCATTTTCTGAAATCCTCTACGATCTCTTTTTTAAGAGTTCTGTAATCTTCCTTGAATAGATTTTTGACTAATTTATTTAGATTAATTCCAAGGTATTTCATTTTCTTCGAGCTATTGTAAAAGTTATTGTTTCTATAATTTCCCTCTGAGTGTGTTTGTTATCTGTGTAGAGGAATGCTATTGACTTTTGGTTACATACTTTTATCCTGCTATGCTATTGAATTTCTGTATAAATTCTAGTAGCTTCTTG
>NW_004524834.1:2859537-2860790 GCF_000260255.1 Octodon degus | reverse complement strand
AATTTTCTGTAGAAATTTGAACATGAATGAGTGTTGGACTTTATCAAAAGCCTTTTCTGCATCAATGGAGATGATCATGTGGTTTTCACATTTGGCTGTATTGATGTAGTGTATTACATTTATAGATCATGATTCATCCTTCAACCCTGGGATGAATTCTACCTGTTCATGGTGTATAATCTTCTTTCTGTTGTTTATTCCTTTTTGCACTGTGTTTATATATTTGCCATATTTAGTGGGCTTCTTCAGTTGTCAATCATGGAATTATGATCATTTTCATCCCTCCATAGAACGTCTTTTAGTATTCTGTATAGGCTTGGCTTTGTCATTGTGAAATTCTTTAATTTTTCTTTGTAATGGAAGCATTTGCATGTAGTAGTCTGGGCTGGAATTTGTTTTCATAGAAGACTCTGCTCCATGTGCTTCTTTCCTTCATGCTTGGTGGAGATAAGTCTGCCATTATTCTGATAAATTTTCCTTTAAATGTGGTCTGTTTGTTTTCTCTAGCAGCGTTCAATATATTGTTCTTGTGCTGGATTTCTGTAATCTTGACTATTATATGTCTTGATCTGTTTTTAATTGGGCTGTTGTTATTTGGAGCACTGTATGCTTCACTTGCTGAATCTCATAGTGTTTCCCCATATTTGGGAAGTTTGCTGGTATTAGTTCTGCCCATATTCTTTTTATATCATTTATATTTACTCCTTCTTTGTCATTGATGCCTTGTATTATTTATCTTTGCATTGTCTTGAAGTTGAGGAATATTTTTTCTGCATCCTAATTGTTTTTCAGAGATCTTTTCTTACCTTTTCACTAGCTGTGACAGCATTCTCAAGACCGGAAACACTATCTTCAGTTTCACGCAAATGTTTTTCCAAGCTTGTGATTGAGATTTTAAGTTCCTTTATATCTCTTTGACTCTGATTCATGTGATCTGTTTATTTTCTATATTGCTCTTTCAAGGATTCCATCATTTTTCTGATCTCTTCTATTTTTATAAGTGTCTTGTTGAGAAGCTCTATTAATTCTTCTACTTTAGACATTATTTCTGATCTGATTTCCTCTGTGTGTTTCTGCATTTGATTCATTACTTGAGATGTTCTTTATTCAGAGATTTGTTTTTGATTTCAGAGTTTATTTATGAGCTGAGTTCCTCTTTACCTTTTTCCAGTTGTTTCTTTACTTCAGATGCTATTAATTCAGACATTTCAGCAGTGTGACTTCCAATTTCTTCTTTTATGATTTATTTATTT
>NW_004524834.1:2850864-2852177 GCF_000260255.1 Octodon degus | reverse complement strand
TCATTTTCCTCATCCTTATTTTCCCTTCCCATTGAATGATTTCTTTCGATTTCATAATATCTATTGTAACCTTTAGATTCTAATTTCTCTTTCAGATTCACACCCTAGAGAGATAAAATGGTGTTTCCACAAGTGGATCTGATTTATTTCACATACCAATATAGTTTCTAGCTGCCTTCATTTATCTAAAAAATCCTTAAGTTTATGTTCATAGGTGAAGAATACTTTGGGCTGGGAAGATAGCTCAGTAGAATAAGCACCTGCTCAGCAAGCGTGGGGTACTGAGTTCAATCCCTGGTACCAGAAAAACAAAATCAAAAACAAAAACAAAAACAAAAACAAAAACAAAACAAAACAAAAAAAAAAAAAAACACTCCATTGTGTAAAAATACCATATCTTTTTCATCAGTTACTTAGTTGTTGGATATTTGGGTTGCTGCCAGGACTTGTTCATGACAAATTGCACTGATATAAGCATAGGGGAACAGATATTGCAGTGGTATGATGATTTCAGATCTTTTGGAAAAATACATAGGAGAGGAACAGCTGACTTGAATGGGACAGTCAATCCTTTCTGAGGAATCTTCATACTGATTTCAATAATGGGTGTACCAATCTGCACTCCAACCAACAGTGGAGAGGGGTGTTTTTTTTTTTGTTTTTTGTTTTCTTTTTCTTTTTTCCCAGAGCCTCTCCCGCATTTCTTATTGGTTTACTTTTTATGGTAGCCATTCTTTCTGGCATAAGACACTGTCCCAGGTTTGTCTTAATTTGCATCTCTTGAAAGACCAGGCATGTTGAGCATTTTTTTTTCCATGTATTTATTTGCCATTTGTATCTCTTCATTTGTCAAGTGTATATTCATCGCAGATTCCCGTTTATGGATACAGATTTTGAATTTTGGAGGCCTGATATTTTTTATATGTTATAGTCAGGATTCTTTTGTCTCAAGGATGGTACACTTTTGATATACATAATAATTAATTTGATCATAGAGCAATTGTACTCAATATAATGTCCCTTATCAACTGAGATTCTGCATATAGAACATTGTCCTGAGCCAGCAATCAGTCAACGAAGGTCACCTGGGAGAGCAGCAGGAATTGAGAAGGGGACAAAGGACAGGAGAAGAGAGAAATGAAGACAAGACAGGATTCTGATCAAGTCTCATTTATTCAGTTGAGGAGCTGGGTATATATAGTGGAGGCATAGGGAAATGACATAAGCAGGTAAAAGGAGCAAGTAACTAGGCAACCAAGCTATGACAGTAAGTCCCACCTCCGGGGCATAGCAGGAGACTTATGGGAAATAGG
>NW_004524834.1:2849131-2850098 GCF_000260255.1 Octodon degus | reverse complement strand
ACTGAGCCATCTCCCCGGCCCCTCTTATCCTCTTAAAAGATCTTCTTGAAGTCTCTTTATTTTATCTCGAGCAATACTGGACTTGTTTGCATAGAAGCAGCAGCAATCCTATAAAGCCAAGCAGATCCCACCCTGCTCTTCTGTTAGAAGTTCTAAGCCCCTCCTATTTTGCAAGACTACTTCTCATAATGAATCTATATGGTCTTGGATATCTTAGATAGTAACAGACAGTGTTTAAACATCATCAATCAGCTGATTAGATAATTTGGCATAAGAATGTACTGCTACTCCCAACCCTGCTGTACCTATTCCTAGGTCTCCTGTAATTCCCAGTCCTACCAACAAAGGGATAAGCTGAACTTCCCTTTTAGTGCGGCCCATAGCATAATCTACACTGGGAAGGGGTACGGGATCATTACCAGAGATGACATCTATATCAGGCAATACAATTGCCATGACACAAATCCTTAATTTTAACCTTTACTCCTTGTGCCTCTAATGCTTTACTCAAACTTTCTACAAAAATCTCATGTTCACTTAATGCCTGTCCCATTGCTGAAGGGAAGGGGGAAAGGGCCCTGTCCACTTGCTGAGGTTCAGACATCGCAGCAGGCAACTGCGGCGCAGGCCTCTTTTACTTTCACTCTTGCTGGCTCTCTGGGATGGTTCCCTTGCTGAATCCTCCATACCAGGTTCCCCACGTTGGGGGTCTCTTGTCCCTAGCCAGCGAGTCAGTCAACGAAAGTCACCTGGGAGAGCAGCGGGAAGGGGACAAAGGACAGGAGAAGCAAGAAATGAAGACAAGTCAGGATTCTGATTAAGTCTCATTTATTCAGTTGAGGTGCTGGGTATATATAGTGGAGGCACAGGGAAACGTCAGTGGGTAAAAGGAGCGAGTAACTAGGCAACCGAGCTATGAAAGGAAGTCCCACCTCCGGGGCATAGCAGGAGACTTATGGGAAATAGG
>NW_004524834.1:2829898-2831930 GCF_000260255.1 Octodon degus | reverse complement strand
CACGCTTGTATTCCCAGCACTTGCGAGGCTGTAAACAGGCAGATCACTAGGAGTATGATCTAGTAGTGAGACCCTGAACACCCTGTAGGAAAGAGTTTCCCTATAAAAATACCAAAAAAAAAAAAAGTACTTTACAACTCACTTTTAATTTCATGCTAATTTGTATCTTTCTTCATTTCTAAAGCAATGAAAATTATTTGTTGTAGGTGATGGTTCCAAGCCATGCTCTTTAGCTCATTTAAGTCACCTCTACTGAATTTGACTATCATAACCATGCCCAGGCCTATTATATTTATCTCCCAGAAAAAGTGAAGCTATGTGAGAGAACAATATTTACTTTGTCATTTGTATGACTTTTTTAACAGTTCCTTACAAGTAGTAATAATGAAATATTACATTTTGAATTTATCAATAGGTGAATGTGTTAAAAGGTAATTATTTTTTTTGTCTAATTTAAAGGCACTTTAATAATTTAGGCCTTCAGAAAAGTTACTCTTCAAAAATTCCATCAATGCTTGAAACTGTGTTCTTCATCAAAGAGGAAAGATGATAAGAAAAGGGAGAGGGAGTGAGAGAGAGAGCTATTATTAAAGGACCATGAACCAAGCCAAACAGATCCTACCTCCTCACTTTCATTTAACTGGGAATGTAGGATCTTGTGACAGACATCTCTTTCACACAGAAGACATCCCTGAAGAAGAGAAATTTCTAAATTCCTTCATACGAGTAGTATAGCTACATTACACAAAAACTTATAATTATCAACATATAAAATTCAATAGAATAGAGATGACAAGATGTAGATACAAAATACAATGTCAGACCTCCACTGTACCCAGAACAAGTCCAGGAAAATCGATGAAATAGATGAAATAGATGAAAATGGAAGAAGCCCTCTGAAAATTTCTTAAAGGATGGCAACGAAAATGAGGAAACAAATTTGTGGTGCTATAGAGAAAAATGGTATCAGAAATAATCACTCAAAAAAATAATCACTCAGATAAAGAAAAAATAAATTACAAGTATAATGAAGTAATTGCTCAGAAAAATCTAAAGTAGACATAGATATAAAAGTAGATAGGCATAGAGAAATGATTGAAACTTTGAATTAGCAATATAGGAATGAAATACAATGTATGAAACAGATTAAAAAAGAAATTTAATAAATTAAAATTGCATTGAAAGCTAGCAAAACCATGTGAGTGAATCTGAAGACAGACTTTCAAGCCATGAATACAGTATTATGGCCAGTTGTCATGAGTGGAAACATCACTTAAAGATAAGAAGGAATCAGGATATAACATTCAACAGCTAAAAGATGTTGCAATGACAAATAAACAATATAAGACTGATAGGTGATAATAAAAAGCAGGCATCAACACAAATGACATAATAAGGTTATTTGCAGTAGTATCAGAAAAGTTTCCAACACTAGGAACAGAATCTGACATACAGATAAAAACCTGGCATCCAGAATTAAAGATGAAAAGATTATTTAAATGAAGATTTGTGGAGGTCTCATTTCATATTGGGCTGGTTTCAAAACAGAGTGGCACATGGAAGAGGGCAACAGTTCATGCCACCAGAAAATAGCAAAGGCAACAAGAAGAAAAAGGGAGGAGCAGAGAGCATGTTTCCCTCCTTTATACTGCATTTGTGCTGCCTGCACCATGGTAAATATAGTACTTATACCCAAATCTCAGCGTTGAACCATGAAGCATTCCAAATTCTAGAGGCCTAATTCATGACTCAATGACTGTTTTGCATGAAGCTTTGGGGAACATTCAGACACGGATCATAATATTGCATCCCTGGCTCACCAAAGACTCATGCAGTACTTTTTTATGTCTCAGAAATTTTATTTTATTTATGTTTTTTTAATTTTTATATTAATTTTATTGAGAAGGAAGTAACAATAAGAAAGTTTCAAAATGGGTTAGTAGAACAATTACAATAATTAATACATTGTATATTGTTTTCTCTTTAGTAGTTATTCAGAGTAAAAGATGCAGACATGATATCTTGTCTAAAC
>NW_004524834.1:2828254-2829668 GCF_000260255.1 Octodon degus | reverse complement strand
AAAGTAATCCAATATAGTCCAGTAGTCTATAATAGTAGTGTGTAATCCTAATGACTGGCAATTTCAGAAGTTGTTGATTTCTGCATTTTACAGCCCAGCATATTAATATGCCTTTACTTTTTATACCTCATTTTTATACTTTTCTGCTGGACAGTTAAGAACAACATAAAGCAAGACTTACATAACAAAAAAAGCAACTTTTATATCTGCCAAGGTCAGTCAAATCCCCTCTGGATTTACCCTGAAACCCTGTACAACAGTTTGTAGATCCTTTGTCAGTGTCAGCCATGTGGATGAATCACGGCCATTGCTTGACCTATGTGCTCTCCATTGAAGACTGAGAGAATGTTTTCTCTCCATGTGACTCTCCTTAGACATACTCTACATCACTGATCACTTTCCTCTGTGGCCTCATAACGTTCTTGATCAGAAAGTGTTGCCACTCCCTCCCCCAAAGTGCACTGAGATGGCAATTGAGACTGGGAATGGTGGCACCTGCCTGGAGTTCCAGTCCTTGAGAGGCTGTAAACAGAAGAATCACTATAAGTATGACCTAGTAGTGAGAACCTGATCACCTTGTAGACCCTTGCCTAATATACAGAAAAATGAAAAATTTTCAAATCATTGGTCATTTGATGGATGCAAATTAAAACAACACTGATAGCCCATTTACTCCAGAAAGAATACTTATCATCGAATCAACCAATATAAAATTCTACATGGGTTGTGAAGAAAAAAGAAACTGTGTAAAATAGTAGGATTATAGGTGTCATTCTATCTTTCTTCACATACCCAGAAGAATTAAAATTTTCATGCCACAGCAATATATGTGTGCCAGTTTTATGGCAGTGTAATTAGCATAGTTAAATTTTTAAAACAAACCGAATACGAAACAATAAAGGAATGTACTAAAAATGTGCTTTTTTATGCATTGTATTATTACTCAGCCAGATAGAATTAACCTGAGTCATTTATGTGTAAATGTGTTTAACTTAAGACCATTCTCATAAGCAAAATAAATCAGATTCACATGCATAATTATCACATTGTCTACCTGTTATGAGACATTGAGAAAGTAAGATCTAAATCTTACAATACATATGTGAAGTGGGAAGAACTTGCTTCAAAGCAAAAAGGAAGTAGGGTGAGGGAAAGGGTAAAGGAAGAAATGCAAAACTTAGGATAATGCAAGCAAGCTCTACTGTTACTATCTCTTAATTTATTGCAATGTCAGCTTCATTCTAATAGTGATTGGAGAACATTTACTGTCCATTGCTGTACTCACAGTATTTACTTTGAAGATGACCAGGTGCAATGTATTAACTGTTGTTATTCTTCTATTACTTTGTTGAGAAATTCTGTTTTACATTTTTTACATGAAATAAGAAAAGGTAAGAGAAATAAAGCAGTGATA
>NW_004524834.1:2824830-2828154 GCF_000260255.1 Octodon degus | reverse complement strand
CTGGAACTTTTCTACCATTTGCTAGAAAGCATGAGAGAAAGCAATACTTAGAATGAGAAGAGGTAGAAAAATATTGATGTGAAAGAGGAAAAGTGAAAAGAAAAACTAACAGGTGTCTGATTTTCTTAGCAAATTATTGGGAGCAGCTGCTTTTAAATACATTATTGCCTGGAGAAAAGAAATACAGGATTCATATAGAGCATTAATTTATGCTAAAATCTTTCAAAATTTATACAAGCATTTTGCTTTTGGAAAAAAAAAAAGATATACTAAAATTTTTCAAGTGATAATTGTAACTCAACCTCAGCCTTAAGAAAAACCATTTTAAATGATGTAATCCTCAACTAATCCCCAGCAATTTTCTAAATGAGACAGAAAGAAATTTGTATCTAAGGATGTGAGAAACCACATAAAGCACCTAGCAGAAAGCAGACAAATATCACTAATAACCAGAAGGGAATGACTGTGCTTTATTCATACCAAGCAGAATGAAAAATCAATTCAATGTTTCACCAGAAAGCACAGAAGCTTTTTTTATGCAGCTGAAAAGTAATCAGAAATGTAGGTTCCCAGGAGCATTGAGGCATCACAAGTCTATAGAATGTGCAAACAATTGTAAAGTGGGAAAGAGAGACTAGAATTGAAAGTTATAAATGTAAGGAAGAATGGTAAAAGCCATATCTCCCAGGGGTTCTTGTGTTGATTACTAGAATTTACTCCAAGTAATTGCAGCATGAGCACAATACATTTGAAACTTCAAAACTTAGCAAATGATTTTGCTGAGAAAGCAAATAGCAACAATTTTCTCTTAAATTAATTGCATGAAGACAGCAGAAAGAAAATGGCATATGTGCAATAAGACTCAGAATCAGATATAGACTGTTGATGTTTGAAGGAACCTTGAGGATAAATACTAACAAATCAGCTGAGATTTGAGAAAGTTTCTTTAAAAATGGGCCTCATCAAACTAAACAAAGTAAAGGCCTAAACATAGTTGACTTATTTCTTTGATATTCAGTATTCTTCACAAAGTGAAAGCTTCAAATGAGTTGAATTCAATTTTGTTTTAGCATAAAATTTCTGCATTCAAGTGTTGAGGTTGCTACTTATTTGTTTTTACACTGTAATTTACTACATAAGTATTGGGAGTTTAATATATAGGAAGTGCGGTGTTTGATTTAGGAGACACGGAATTGAACAATGAAGGAAGAAGTCCCTCATGAAGCAAAAACTCAAGTTATTTTTGGCATACTTATTTTTGTATATCACTTCTCTCTCCATTTCTTTTTTCCTTTATTTATTTAAATTGGTTTGAATATAGAAATTGATGAGCATTTTCATTGCGTTGAACCTAGTATTGTTTATAGATTAATTTCTACCTTATCCCCAGAAATATCAGTAACTGGGTCAATAGAATAAATTATTGTTACATAATTACTGAGCATGTTGTTACTTAACAAAACTTGATGACAACAGTAACATAAGTGATATTGTGCAACAGAGATTAAAACTGAACATTTTAAAGTCAGACAGTACTGGGTTACAACATTGATTCTCTCTTAATAATACTAACATTTTTTGATTTTGTTGAAGTTATGGAAATTGTTCTGGTAATCTTACAACTTAAACCTCAAAATCTAATAGATTAGAAAAGTTATTTTGTTCACTAGTTGAACTTAAGAAATTCTCAGTAGAATCGGTTTGTCAGTGTTCAATTCAGTGTCATCAGGTGAAGCATAGAGTTAAGAGGCCATAATCATCTGAAGGTTTGTGTGTTCACTTCTATTGCTGGAGGATAGTGCTCATTGTCCTCTGGGGCCTTTGGGAAGAATAGTTTCATGTGGTATGAGATGCCATACAAACTTCAAGTCAGGGTCCAAGGGCAAGTATCTCAAATAAGAGGTTCAGGCAGAAGCCATACCAACTTTTATGAGCTCGCTTCTGAATCAGGGCAACAACACTCCTGAGACAATTGCGTCATGTGCTTCAAAAACCTGTCAAATTGCAATTTGAGAGGAAGTATAAAGTTCTGAAGATCCATGGACTAGAATCCTTGCTCTGTTTTGGAAATTTCAAACCACATTATTACAGTTCATTATGCAATCCTTTGATTTACAAAATATGCCTACCTACCTGCCTCACTTAAACACTGTAAATCCTTCTTCCACATCAGCAGTAATTGCAAATTAAAGGTGTTTCTATATTGTAAGATTCACTTGTACAATATATATATATTTTTTTTTTTTCTTAATTTATGACCACGGATTAAAGAGATCCTCATCCAGTTGTATTAGAGTTAATCTATTATTTCATGACTTTTAAATAAGATTGGGTCTATCAGTGTTAGATGTATAAATATTTATATCTGTTATTACTTTCTATTGAATTGTTCTTTTAATCAATATGTAGTGACCTTCTTTGTCTCTTCCAACTAGATTTAACTTGAAATCCATTTTGTTTGAACGTATTTCTACTTCTGTCTTTTTCCTGGATTTCTGTTGCATTGAATATTGTTTTTCATGTTTATATTTTTAATCTGTTAAATTCATTTTTGATTATGTGTATTTCTTGTACTACATATTGTTTATTTTCCCAAACTACATCTCTTGGTAGTATAACTGAATATGCATATTGAGTATTATTTTTGAAATTTATCATTATTTTTTAAACTTAAAGATCATCGCATTTAATGGAAAAAAACATTCATATTTGCACAAGAAGCTTCAAGATGAACCAAATGTTAATGAGGAAGATTATTCTAAAATTATTTTTCCCTATAATTCTGGATATAATGATGGGATACATAATCAGACTTTAATTGTTTACAAATTTGTAAAACAATTTTTGGTTTTTTTTACAACTTTCATTTCAGGAAATGTTAAAGGAAATACTAAAATGCCATTATAAACAAAATTAATGTGCACATAAAGTTGAATTTAAGTTTTCATGAAACTTATTTGTGTAAAGAAGCAACCATCTCTGACAAAACAGAACAAAGAAGAGGGATATAAAGGACCATTTTGTAGTGAAAAACTAAACTTGTATATACAAGATAGTTAGGATAGACATGCAACTACTTTCTCTTAGTTCAAAGAGAAGAAAGATTTGTACTAATATTGTTTAGACAAGATATCATGTCTACATTTTTCCTCTGATTAACTACTATGAAGACAATAATATGCCATGTGTTAATTATTGTAACTGTCACACTAACCTGTTTTGAAACTGTTTCATTGCTATTTTATTTTTTCTCATTAAAATGAATACAAGATAAAAAATGAAAGTTATCCTTTTAAAAATTTATTTATTTCAGGGTCTCACTAC
>NW_004524834.1:2812996-2824214 GCF_000260255.1 Octodon degus | reverse complement strand
TTTTGCTTTTGTCAAACAGCTACCTGGATTCAATCTTTGTGATGTACTCCTTGCACTTGGGTATTTTCAGCACAGAGATCTTAGCCTTTAGTTATGAATATTTGGATTTCTCTATGCTTCACTTCTCTGTATGTTTATTTCTTTCATTACATTTTGGAAAAAAAATTTCCCGGCCTTTTTTTGCCAAGGGTTTTTTTTTATGCTATTTGTGATTTATTCTTATTTTTTCCTTATTCTAAAAGAAGAACTGAAGTGACAGGCTATCTGTACTTCACCCCACCCAACACACCAGGTTGAGGCCAACTTTCAGAAACGGGTCTTTAAGAAACCCATCACAAATGTGAAGTAACACTTGGCACAAGTTTCTCTTTTCTTCACTATGGCTCTTTTATTTTATAAGAATACCATTTTATCATCCTTGTTTGCCTTTGGAATTATCTTTCTCTTTTAAAAGAAAAAAAGATATAGTTTACTTGTCTCTTTCACTGAGATTAGTCCCAGAACCTAATCCCCCATTCGTAACTATTGATTTATTTTTATAAAAATTCATGGTGCTTTATGGATGAAATTTTCTCAAGATATTGGGAGTCTCCATGAATGTTATAGGAGCTCAAAAAGACAAAATTTCCATGTCTACAAGTCTTCTCAGGAAATGTCTCTTGTTTTTGAATGTGCTATAAAGCCTTCAAAGAAAGCTACCTTAAGCTTGTAGTTTCTTATTTTTTAATAAGTAATATGATAATGCACCTTACTAATATATTTTTACAGTTTCATTCTGAAACTAAATAAGGAACCATTTTAGAATTTTTTTAGATTTTATCGAGATTTTCTGTGACACTTTGAGTTTCTTTCTTCTTAAATTCTTTTTTTTGTCCCATAATTTTATTGAGAAACAAATAGCAATGAGACAGTTTCAAACCAAATTGGTAGGACAGTTTCAATAATTCACATATTTCATACATTCTTCCTAGTGGTTAATAGCTGTACAAGATATAGACATGATATCCTATTTATACACATATTAGAACAAATCTCTCTGTTCATTAAGAGAATGTAACTATATATGTATCCTAGCCATTTTGAATATGCAGATACAAAATTGACATTCATCTGTATCCCCTTTTTTGTTTACCATCATTTGAATATGATAGGTGTGTTAACTCAGCAAAATATTCCAAAAGAGTCCAGTAGTCCATAATAGTGTTGGGTCTTCCGCTTGACTGGCAATGTCAGAAATTGTTGACCTAAGTCCCCTACAGCTCAACATAACACCATGGCTTTACTTCTTATACTTAGTTTTTTATTCTTCTCTGCTGGATGATTAAGACCAAGATAAAGCGAGACCTATGCAAGAAGATTTGTAGCTTTTGGGTCTGATAAGGCCAGTTAAATCTCCTCAGGATTTATCCTGAGATCCTGTACCTCAGATTGTAGATCCTTTGTCAGTGTCAGCCATGTGGATGAGACATGGCCATTGCTTGGCCAATGTGAGGAAAGTTAACATTTTGGTCTTATTGTTTCAATGTCAATTAAGACTCAGGACATACGAGAACTTGTACTGTAACATCATGTAACTCAGTAGTGTCCCAAATTTTCTGATCAAGGAGATTATGGGGCCAAAGAGGAAAGTGATCGATGATGTAGAGTGTGTCTAAGGGGAGTCACATAGAGAGAAAACATTCTGTCACACTTTCACTGAAATTCTTTCTTAACATAAGTATTTTAAAAAGACTAGAAATGAGAAATTTTTATTTTTAATATAAAATTCCAGTATTCTGTTTTGTAAATTTCAATGTAAATTTGAATAACTTACTTGTCAATTCCCTCTCACTTTCTATAATACACATCAAGAAGGCAGGTGGCACAGAAACTCTCATGTTCTAGTTTGAAATCTTCTAAACTACATAATTCAGTCTTGTAAGTACATTTTGCTCTTTCTGCATCATTCTTAACAAACCATGTGCCTAAAAAATCCGTAACTAGAAATAAATGTTTTCTTACAGAAACAACAAAAGTTCCCACATATTCCTTTAATTCTTAATCAATAGAAACCTTAAGGATCTTCTGGTATCTTGTAAGAACTTCTTTATAGTCCTTATAGGTTTTTATTAACTCATGTTCAAATTTGTCCAACTGGTAGCTGCTCCCATACCATTCTCCATATGTTTTTTGGATCCTTAATTTAGCTATCAGAAAGCTCTTCCATTTATCTTGTTGTATTTGTATTATGTGCCATTCCCAAAACATATTTTCTTAAAAATGAAATAATATTTGTTTCTTTTCTGCAACTATGAATATGAGGATAATTGAATTTTGCATGCTGAAATCACGGTAAGTGTACTTATTCATTTTGCCTGGATGCTTGGACTTCAGCTGGGGCTGCCTAATCATTTACTCTGACCTCTATTTGATCAGGCTTCACCATGCCTACGTTTGTTTCTAAGTCTGAGAAGCTCAAGGGACATAAAAGCATATGTAAGATTTGTTAACATTTATAATCCAGTTTGCAAATTATTATAGTATCAATTGTACTTCCATTCTGTTTGCTGAAATGATCAAAAAATTTTCTGAATTTTGAATAATTGAAAATATAAATTCTCTCTAGATGGGGGACATCAAGATTCTGTGTCAATATATGGGATAATGCATATTGCTATTACCAATTCCATAAAACACAATATCTATGCCCAAGTGTTACATGCACTAACAAGTGTAACAAAGTTTGAAGTTTTTATGCACCATACTATAAAGAGAAAAATAGAAGCATAGAGAAATCACTTGTGCAAAGGCACCAACTAGCAATAGTGTGTGCTAGTATATAAACCTTGAATTGTTAATTACTGCACATCTTGTTCATATTAATTAATTTCCACATCTCATTCTTGCAAAGTAAGAATGCTTATAGATAGATAGATAGATAGATAGATAGATAGATAGATAGATTAATAGGTAATCAATAAATTGTAAAGATACCTGCTATTATTTGGTAAAGCATTTACATTCTACTTCTTAATATTGGACAGACTTGTTTTGAAGTGCTCAAATAAAATGAGATATAACTACTAAAAATAATATTTTCAAATTATGAATTTATAGAGGACAATGAATGGCAGTTTTGAAAGGTTTGAAGAATGTGAAGTAATTCACAAACTAGATCTCATTATGATTTGATTTAGGGTGTTCTTGCTTTGTCTGTACAGTATGAAATAATGCTAATAACACAGTCCAATGATGGTCTGAAACCACCAGACACTAAGTCAACTGAACTTCTCCTCCCTTAAATCGTGGGTGTCTGGTATTTTGTCTCATGGATGAGAAGACTGAGTAATATAGAAAATTGGTTCTGGAGAAGTAGAATAACTGATTTTACTGTATCTGAATATGTGGCTTAGAAGACTTTGGAACTGCTTTGTGGTAGGGTTTTTGAAAAATATGGAGAGAATTGCTTGAGAAACCTTAGAATACTGTAAGCAGAACCTGTTGGATGCTTCTGATCAAATCACAGAAGACTACACTGCTGAGATGAATTAAGACAATAAAGGTCAAGCTCAGGAAATATCAAATGAAAATGAAGAATATGACAGAAACTAAGCTTGACGTGATACATATTTCATTTTGGTAGATAATTTGTCTACAATTTGTCCATTTCCTGGCACATTACAGGAGCCTGAAATTTAAATTCCATGGACTACTTTATTGATGAATTTCGAAACAGCCCAACATTCAACTCATGACATAGGAACTGCTTGCTACTTTCAGCCAGAATTATAAGAAGCAGGAGGAGAAAGCAAAGCCAAATGATATGACATTGTCTGTAAAGGAATTGTGTATTAATTTGGGGCAAGTGAAAGTGCTGAAAAGATTAGTATTGCATTAAAAAGACATATACTTTGCATCAGGACAGTAAAACATGATGATTTGAAGGCATCTCAGAAATTCACCAGGTTCTAAACATTTTATAATTGCAACTGTAAAAATAAATAAACCCCTTTGAATTTGTTTGCTTTGAGAATAGACCCCCAGGGGACACTGCTTATTCAAATCCACAGATGAAATTACTTCTTAAATTCAATCACACAGAGTTGAGGCATATGCTTAAAAGCCACTGCAACCATAGTCCATGAGGTCAGGTTACTGCTGAACCTGGTAAAGGACCTTGGAATCACTCATGTGATGCTGGACCTTCAGATTGAAGAACAAAAGAGTTATACGTCATGGAGACTTTTGTGGAGATTGTAGAAAAGACCTAAATGTCAGACAACAATGTATGTAGGGTCACATTTGTTGCCATAAGCTACTGAAAGGGTAATGCTTGAAGTTGGGTAAATGAAGCAAAAGCCACAGTGGAGACTCCAGGAAAACAGAAATGCTAAGAAAAAGTGCAGAGAGCAAGAAGGGTCTGTTCAAGAGAGTAGTCATATGCATTGGATGTGGCAGTGGCATACGGTCAGGAGTGAACAACTCATTTGGAATTTACATGAGGTCATATCTTGCCCATGTGCTAGATATGAAGCTATTAGATTCAATGTTTACATTAATGGACTTAGCCTTGCTTTGGTCAAAATAATTTTTATTTCCACATTCCTCCCTTTTTCCATACCTCCCTTTTTAAATAGGAGTGTTTGTATGTGCCATTATATATTAGAAGTTCTTAGTTCTTTTTGATATTTAACTCTTAGCTCAGAGCTAACAGTTTGTCTTAAGTCTTACAGGTGAATTGGACTTTTTAGCAATGCTTGAATTGTTAAAACTTTGCCAACTTGTGAAGTTATACTAAATGCATTCTCTATGATGAAATAAACATGAGCCTTTGGGGGCAGAGACAGAATATTATGATTCAGATCTAAATGCTCCCCAAATTCTCATGTATCCAGAAGCAAGAAATCTAAAGATGGTTGCATAATTAGAGTGCTATACTCAGCAGTGGCGACAGCCACTGATGAATTTATGGCTGAATGTAATGTTACAAATTGAGGTTGTTTGGAGGTCAGTGACATTTATTTAAAAGGGTAGATTCCTGTCTTTCAATAATTTTTAATTTTAAATATGTTCTAATATCATTATATATCAAAGTAAAAAGATTTACTTGATAATTTAACATCAACAAATTGTGGAGAAAATCATTACCACTAAGGTATGAAGCAATGAAACAAAAAAGATTTGCTCATTCTGAAGAAACAGGCTATGAAACAGGTGAATAATTGTGAGATTTCATGGAATATACAGATGAAATGGTAAATATAAAGGAGCAGAGTTCTAAGGATTGCTTTTATTCTTCAGGTTAATTATTGTTACCTCATAAAGCATTTTCAGACCATTCTAAATTCTAGTCTTCCATTCATGGTGGAAGAATTTCACTTTTCTATCTCAGAATTATGTAGTATCCATTGCAATCTTGCCTCAGTTTCATTTTTCCTAATTTGTTTATTGAGATTTCACCTTCAAATTTTTAGAACATAGAAGCTATACAAAGATGTCTTTTATTTATATGTAAAAACTTGTATTCAAACACCTGCAAAAATACTTTTAGATACCAAGTAAACAGTCAAAATATTGTAGAAACTAAATAGTAATATTTTACACTTTTAACTATGTATAATCAGTTTTCAAGTTTTAATAAAGTATTTTTCATGCTTCCTGTCAAAGGAGTACTTTATTATTTTATTTTGTTAAATTATTTTATTGTAATTTTTCCTCTCTTTTCCATATTTTTCATATTTACTACTGCAAATTTTAAAACTCTGAATGTGGGAACTATTAGAATATATACAAATGATTATTCAAATATTTACTTTTCAAACACTGATGATATTCACCTCAACAAATAATTTTCTTCTCTCCAAAATGTTAATTAAATCATTTTAAAAATCCTGTTTTTTAAAAAAAATTTACACTTTCCTTTCTTAAATTCCTTCATATTTTTATTTATAAAGAAAATAAATATAATAAAAAATTAAAAAGAATACAGAATTTAGCTGAACACACTGAGAAAAATTCAGCAATGGTTGTTATATTGCATACTGCTGTCTTCAAATGAGTTGTTCAGATTATCAGATATAAGCATGAAAAATTGGTCAAAACAATTAAAAAGAAGAAAAAATTAAGCAGTAACTGCTCATTTCAATAGTCGAGTAGAAATCAGCAAAGTTTTATACAGGCTGTCCTGGGTTTATACATAAACTTTTTTTTTGTTTCCTTTATTCTTTTCTCCTTTCCCTTATCCCAGTTGTTTCTTACCTTTTAACAGTTTGTTTCCTTTTCACACTATCTAAATTCTTATCTTAAACAATAGATGACATTAGATTTGATGAAAAAAATTGATTCTAAAACAAATATTCTAAGTTCTAGGCTCAGTTTTTAATCTTTCTCACTTTTTATTATAATTGTCTGTTATAATCTATTGTCTGTTGTTGCTGAATAGGACATTTTCAGGATGGTTTAGTGGAATTCAAGCCACTTAAATATGAAGATTTCTTGGATTATGACATTTAAGAATGAAAATCTTTCAGTTTATCACAAATTTATGCCCCTTTTTGTCTTACCTTTTTCAACCATTTCCTCATTTTATTTGTGTATGTACTCAAGTTCAGCAGTGCATTTTCGCAGTACGTTAACTGTACTGTTTTTTTGTGTTCACAGTATCCAACCTGTCAGATCTTCTTTGTTCTGCATTGATTATAATTTCTTTCCAGCAGCTTAAAATTTAATTTTTTGCCTCTGGCATTATTTTGTTTTCTAAAATAAAATTTGTCATTCTTTTATTTTCTGAGTGACTTTATACCTTGTAGATTATGTCACTTTTATTTTTGGAGAAGTGTCTTCATATCTATCTATATTTTCCTCTTTTCCAATATTTATTTTATGTATATTTTCCCCATTTAATGTACATCTAATATTTATTTGATGTATATTCCTATACATAATGATTTCTTGACCATATCTCACTAGAATTTCAAATTGCTATAATTCCATTTCTTTAACTTAATGTTTTATCTTACAGTATTCTCTTTTACTAAGTTCTACAAGTTTGTTTGCTTATATATTTTATATATTAACTTCATCCTCTCATTTATATTTTTGGAGACATACATTTTGTATATTTTACTGCTTTCATAATTTTCAAATCACTTGAAAGATTTAATTGAAAAGTAATACTTTTATGAAAGATCCATTATAATGTATGGCATATTATGTTTGTATTCTTCATGTGTCTAGAATTTTAGAATAAACTATTATGTTAATCATATGATTCAGATCTTCAATTTTTTGACTTTTTCTTTGTGGTCCCCTTTCCTATTTATTAGTCTCATGATTGCTGTTCAAGGACCCAGTCCTTAATTAGGTCATGTGTTGGCTGCTATTATGTCCCAAGCTATAAACACTAGGTACTTCCATTCCACACATGACTAATAGAGGCTTGAATTAAGGCTGCTGAGGATGTACGACAGCTTCAGATCACCTGTAGTCACCAGAAGAATGAACCACAACTCATTTAAAAACTTCCTTTTTAATTTATTGTTTATTTTTTGTTTCTATTTTTTTAGCAAATAGGAAGTCCCACTGTAACAGAAAGCCTGGCTCTAACTTTAACATCTATACATGTTTCTATGGTCACTATTCTTTGGTGTCCTACGACTCACAGAAAAATTTACTGTGATAATTTGATTCTTTCTGTATTTGTATTCCTTTTCATATTTAATCAACCTATAATATGCATATATTTGTAGATATAAGTATTTATATTTAATCTGATATTTTAGTTCATGTGTATGCTCCTGAACAAAGAAGATATTTTGATCCCAAACCACTTCATTATAATACCACACTGATTATATTCTATATCTTATTTCACCTAATATTCTTATAAAAATAAATATAATAAAATTTCACAAATCAATTATTCATAGCATATTAAAATGGAGTCAAAGATGACATAGAATTATGGAAAATGACACTAAATGGCTATGCTTATTTATCATAGATTACTTAATTATGTATCTCTTAAAAAGAGAGTGTGGTTGTCAAAAGGTATCCATAGAAGTTTGCTCAATGAATAGTTATGGGTAGGCAACCCTGAGAATACAAGTGTATGTGTAGGAAAATGGTGAGCTGAGAAGCTATAGTGTTTGTTAACTAAAACTCACATTATAGAGGCCAGTAACCTCAAAGGATAAAAGTCCTTTCCAAAGTCTGTTTTCAATTAAACTGAAGAGTAAGTTTGTGCTCAGTTTATGGGACTACAAATGAGACAAAGGATGGGACTCGTTTTTAATGTCAAACCCAAGTTAAAAGTCTACATGTATAACACAGAGATATTAACTCATTCTAATTCATCTCTCACAAATAGGATACCTTTGGAGAACAGATGGAGATACAAACATAACAAATAATAAGTAAAATGCAAAGGCTGTTAAATATGGTGAGTGGAGTTAAACACATCTTGATTAAATAAAAACAAAACAAAACTTCATTAGAAAGACACAACAATGGAGTTTCACGCACATATATTCATATTTGTAATATTTACATGAGTTTTCATTAACATGTGAATTGAATCATATTTTGAAGCATATTACACATATCTCTTTGATGTGGTTTAATGCGATTTGTACAATTAATGAATTTCTAATAATTTTCCTATAATTTTTAAGGAAATTTAACTTTATTTTACATTGTAAATACTATGCACATACATTCTTCGATAAAGGTCATATTACTCATTGATTACATTAATATTAATATCAATTTATCTACATATTAAATATGTATTAATGATGTGTATATACATGTAACATATGTAAACAAACACTTCTCTGCTTACCTATTTCCAGATAGTGCTGAAATAGACAATAATTTTCTAAAGGCATTTAAACTTTGTGCAGTGTTAGTGTCATAGCCAATGGGCTTTATGCAAGGCCTGATTATTGCTAATCAAAAAGGTATTTATTAGAGAAAAAAACACTAGCTATATTGATAGTCAATAACCTAAGAATATATTTTAGTAAAATGTGATATGAAAGATTAGTCAAGCACATAAAGAACTTAATTTTATAAGACATTATTTTATTGCATATTCTTGTTTCTATATTTTAAAAGTATCTCTCCAACTAATTCTAAAACTTTGAACCAAAATCTGGAATTTCTATTTATTATTTTCTTAAATTTATTTTTTTCTGAGATTATTTTCGGGAGCTGCTTATCTTTATCCGTACTCACTTTTGTTTGCGATGCACCGTGTACAGAGATTGCTTATTGTGACTCTGTCAATTTACGTAGTAAACACCCACCTAAATGGGATCAGCATAGATAGTTCTGAGTCGACTGGAGGGATTTACGGAAGGATATAGGTTGGCTTGTCACCTAAATGGGACAGAGGGGAAGCAAAAGAGCAAGGACCCTCCTCTCTTGGGAGGACCCCCAGTCTTTGCCTTCTACCTTGACCTCATCTGCTGGTTTCCAGCAAAAACTCTTCAGAGCCAACACCAACCCTTCAACCTCCTGATATAGATTCACACGGAGCACTATACTGAGCTCCAGGCCTTCAACTAGGTCCTTCTGAACTCCAACCTGAAAGTAGACTTTTGGCACTCATTTGTACCAGGCTCTCTGAAATTGCATTGTATTGCAATCTTGTAAATTTTCATGTATTTGTATATGTTGTACGCAATAAACTTTTCTATTATTTTTCTGATACACTAACCTCCATTTCCCTTGTGGAAGATACAATTCTTTTCTTTTCTTTTTAATTCATGCATTTGGTACAGGGTCTCACTATACAGCTCAGACTTGTAGTGATCCTTCTGTTTTTGGCCTCCCCAGTGCTGAGATTACAGGAGTATGCCAACACACCTGGGCTCGGTGGCTGACTCAGCCTGCAGTACAAGAGATCAAACCCAGTCCTTGTGCTTTCTTTTTCTTTTCCTGCCTCTTGGAAGACATCTAGATGGGGCATAGCTTTGTCAAAGAAAATTTCTATTTTTAGTTTTTTGAGAATATCTATACTGATTTCTGCAGTAATTGTATCAGTTTATAAACCCAACAATAAAGGAAAACTTTCCTCCCCAAATCCTCATCAGCGTCATTAGAGGTGTATTGCCTAGTGATCATCATTCTATCTTGAGTGGGATGGAATCCCAATGTTTTTATTTTTAATTTTATTCTCAAATGGACCCTTTTTATTTATTCATTGGCTGATTATATTTATTCCTCTAAGAAGTGCGATTAATTTTAGAAGCCCATTTACTAACTGCATCTGTAAATTTGGGGCATCTAAATTTTTGCCTGTTTTATAGGATATTCTAGAACATTATTTTTACCTAGTTGTTTTAGAGTTTATAGAATATTTCTATAGAAGAATATTCTATAAATATTCCTAAATAATCTCAGCCATTCTAGATTCTGTGATGATGATTAGAAAATTTCTATCCTTCACTCTAGCACTACTCCAAACTCAGTATCCAGATATCCTGGAATCTTAATATCAATTTCTTTTTTTTAATTTTAATTTTTATTAATTTTATTGAGAAACAAAAAGCAATGAGACAGTTTCAAAACTGAAATAGTAGGACACTTTCAATAATTAATACATTGCATATTGTTGTCTTCATGATGGTTATTCATAGTATAAGATACAGACATGATATCCTGTCCAAACACTAGTAGTACAAATCTTTCTTCTTATTGAAGTAAGATAAAGTAGCTGTATGCCTATCCTATTTTGTATATACAGATACAAAATGGTCCCTCATTATATCCATTTTTTGTTCAGTTTTGTCAGAGATGGGTATTCTATTGTCATTGAAATATGTAGGTGTGTGAATTCAGCAAAATAATCCAATGTAGTCCAATAGTCCATAATAGTAGTGGGTTATCCGTAGGACTGGCAATGTCAGGTATTGTTGACTTGAGCATTTTACAGCTCAGCATATTAATATGGCTTTATTTTTTATACCTTGTTTAAGTACTTTTCTGCTGGGTGGTTAAGACCGAGATAAAACAAGACCCATATAACAAGACATGTGACTTTTGTAACTGACAAGGTCAGTCAAATCCATTCAAGATTTGCCCAGAAAACCTGTACCACAGTTTGTAGATTCTAAGTCAGTGTCAGCCATGTGGATGAGTCATGGCCATTGCTTTACCAATTAGCTCTCTGTGAAAGCCTGAAAGAATGTTTTTTCACCAAGTGGCTCTCCTTAGACACACTCTAAATTATATA
>NW_004524834.1:2803974-2812896 GCF_000260255.1 Octodon degus | reverse complement strand
GGTGTCCATGCATGTTACAGTTCTTGGAGAATTCTCCTCCATGTATAGATACATATCCGTATCTATGTGTGTCCATATATATATATATGTCTCAGGCTTTACATAACCACAAAAAACTTATGCTCTCTAAAGTATGTGCTTTTATTTTCTATCATTTTTTTCTATTTCCATTTTACTTCTATGATTATCATTCTAATAAATGTTGCCACAACTTTTAGTCAAAGAAGAAACAGAGCACCATTTTTGGATCTTTTTTCACACTTTCCATGTGCATTAACTATGAACGTGTTTTATATATTTGTTCTTCCAAAACAGCTTTGCATACTCTGAAAACCTTATAGCAACTTGCCTATTTTGTAGTAATTAACCAAACCAAAATCCTCTCTCACTGTAATTGTCGAATAGATTCCTAATCACTTTGCCCAATTCTCCTTTTTATTTTTTATGCCATTAATTTATATCATAAATTATGTACTCTCTGTTGTAATCAGGGTTTGTAAGGGAAACAATTTAATACACAGCATATAATTTATAGGATTATTTTATATTAGCCACCCAAAGAGTTTAGTACAAGAAAACACAGAAAATCTGTTCACACACTAAAATCCTAACAATCAAGCTCAGGGCATGGATACCAGGGCAGTATTTTGCATGCGTGAAGCAGAAGACCTAGCAGCCATAACAATTCCCCCTCCATGAGTTCATCTGGATGAGTAGAGCCCACAACAGTCTCGTGTGAGTCTGAATCATAGATCTGCACTGTGAATGCACAAAGTTCAGGGGTAGAAGCTAGAAATTCTGTGCCAGTTGGTTGAAGGATCTGTGCCAGTAGTCTGAGGGACATACACTGGAGCCAGGAAGCAATACTCAGTGTAAGGGCCAGAGCTCCCCTGAACAGTACCACAGCCATCCTCCGCAATAGAGAGGTCCTGAGCTCCTCTGACAATAATAATAGCCAAGATCCTATTAGGAAAGACAGCATGACAAACTCAATAAGAGAACCAACATCCCATTACTTTTTATTCAGTTCTCCTTTTATGCTGTTGGCAACAGTCCTCAGGTGGGCCCTCCATGCCCAGCACCACATTGATTCAGTTCAGTTGGGTGTTATAAGTTGATCACCAGTTGTCAATCCACTACACTCTTTCTGTCACCAACATTTGCATAATTCCTCTCAGACATAAAGTACCATTTTTTATTTCCACATATATTAATACAATCAAGATTGTCTACCTCTTCAAAATAATTTTCCACTACTTTTCAATAACTGTGTCTACTAAGTATACTGTGGACTTCTACTGGTCCATAGAAAGGAGCTGATGATGCCGAATTTGTTTTGTCCCTTTTTCAATTGTTTCTCCTTTTCTTTCTTCTGAATTTCTTTATACTTCCTTCTTTTATATTTTATTCTTCCAATTTTGCATGCATATATCTGGTAATATGAATAACTGTTTGGAAGACAACACTATGCATCACAACACGTACTGCAAAATTCATACTACTTTGTTAAGTGAACTTCTGTATTACTTGTATTTTTTTTCTGTTTTAATACTATTTTGTACTCTATAAAATAAAAAACCCGTCTACTATATTCAATAGATCAATAGAACCAATGATGTAACATTAAAATTTTACAGTGATAATAAAATAATAAGTTAATGCAGTTAAACAAATGTACTAGTGCAAGAAATTGATATTCTAGTTTGTGAAAACTAGTGCAATGTGATTTGAACCGGTGTGCCTGTTTCCTCTGTTCTTCTTTCATCTAAGTTTGTATGAAAAGCAGTGAAGCCAAAGCTGTGGGCTTTTCTGAGCTGGATGTATTGCTCCATCCACATAACCACTGTAGACCTAAGACTTCAGGCTTTAGCAGTGAACAGTGAGGTTAGTTGAAGGAAAATTGCAGTATGTGTGATAGACTACTCATAGCTCCTTTGTATCATAGTGAGTGAGGAAAACCACACAAATTATGTTATTGTTCATTGAATTAAAATTGCCATTGTTACCAATACTTAATATTAAGTCTTTATCTTTCTGACTTTCCAGGCCCTGGTTTGTTCTTCTAACATTCTAGGTATCTCTTTTCCTGGTTTTTAGGAAGTCTTTATTATAAATATTCTTGGAGCAAGCGAGATAGATGAGTGGCTTAAAGTGCCTGATTAGGTAAGCTTAGGCAAGCTCAAAAACCTCAGTTCGAGCCCAGGCACCACATGCTGTGCCAGCCTTGCCTTCAGGGTGGGCTGAGCTAGCCACAGAGTGTGGGAGTAGTGATGCATGTCAGTAATCCCGGTGCTGGGGAGGCTGAAAACAGGAGGATAACTATGAGTCTGAGCTGTGTAGTAAGATCCTGTGACAACCAAATATATTCAACGAATAAATAAATATTCTTGCAGCAAAGTAGCATAAATTCCAATGTATTTTACATTCATTTATATCTCTATCTGAATCATACATTTATAGCTATGCATTTCTGAATATTGAAGAGTGTATTTCTGTCATATGGCTGTTCTTACTTGATTTGCTTATTAACTTGTGATAAATTGCTATTGTGCTACTTAATTAAGATTCACAAAGTGCCATGCCCATTTTCTCAATATTATACCACAGTTCTCAAAGCACAGTACATACCCAACTTGTAAATATTAAAATTGTAAACCCCAAGAGATACACTGTAGATGACTTACTGTGTTGACTTATAAACAATATAACCCTTGAACAATTCTCCTGGAATGGAACTATTCAGAAGTTGGGAAATTACTCAAATTATTACTTTATATAAGCTTCACTAAATTTATTCAATAAATCTAAAGTTATCTAAACATAAATCTGACTCAACTCAGTCTCTTAGACATTTGCATTTCTATGCTCATATAGAAATTTAATAATTTTTTCTGAAAATTCTTAGGATCATTGCCATTGCCATCATGTGCATCTAAATGTATGGTTTTGGCCCTGTCATGTTTCCTAGGTTTTCTGCTTGCCCTTTCTTTGTTATTTAATTCTTAATCACTCTCTTTCTTTTTAATTGTGTTATAACTTTCTCTTTTTATTTCTTCTTTTGAGTTCTTAGACTGGGGAGACTGTGAAATATATACACATGTGGGTCTGATTTATTTCACTTATGAGTGCATCTTCAAGTGGCATCCACTTATATATGAAGGCATTGAGTTTATGATTGTTTGTAGCTGAATAATATTCCATTGTATAAAAACATCACAAATTTTTCATCTATTCCTCAGGTAATGTGCATTTTGGTTGCTTCTAAGATTTGTCTATCACAAATTGTGCTGCTTTAAACATGGGTACACATATATCACTGTGATATGATGTTTTCAGTTCTTATGGGAAAATTGCATAGGAGGATAGGTGGATAGAATGGTATTTCTAGTCCTAGTTTTTTAAGGAGTCTCCACATTGATTTCCATAATGGTTGCACCAGTCAACATTCCCACCAACAGTGGAGAAGGGTTCCTTTTTCCCCACAGCCTCTGCAACATTTGCTTTTGTTTGATTTCTTTATGATAGCCATTCTTTCTGGGGTGGGATGTTATCTAGGTGTTGTTTTAATTTGCATTTTTGGATGGATAGTGATGTGGAGCATTTTTTCATATATTTATTCACTTCTTTAATTTTGTCCTCTGAGAAGTGTGCGTTCATCTCAGATGCCCACTTCTGGACTGGGTTTTTAAATTTTGGGGCTCTAATGTTTTTTAGTTCTTTATAAATTCTAGAGAGGAGACCTTTGTCTGAGAGCTTCTTAGTTAAGATTTTTCCCAGTTTTTGGGTTGTGTTTTCACTTTGTTGGTAATTTCTTTTGATGTGCAAAAACTTCTTAATAGGTTGAGCTGTACTATGCTCACATCAACAATTTATGACATTGCCAGTCCTACGGAAAACCCCACTATTATCAACTACTTTACTATATTGGATTATTTTGCTAAATTTATACACCTACAATATTCAAATGGAAATGGAATACCCAACTCTGACAAAACTAAACAAAATAGTAGTGGATACAAATGAAGGACCATTATCTATCTATCTATCTATCTATCTATCTATCTATCTATCTATATCTCTATCTATCTATCTATCTATCTATCTATCTATATACAAGATAGTTAGGGTAGATATATACAGCTACTTTCTCTTAATTCAATGAGTAGAAAAATTTGTCCTAATAGTGTTTGGACAGGATATCATGTCTGCATCTTGAACTATGAATAACTACTGAAAGAAAAGAATATTCAGTGTATTAATTATTGTAACAGTACTACAAACCTGTTTTGAAAATGTCTCATTGCTATTTGTTTCTCAATGAAATTAATAAAAAAGGAATTCAATGAATTTCATAATATTTCTTATATCATTTTCTCTGTCAAGCTAGATTTGAATTCTGACCATACTTCTTATCATCAGATGTCTCAATATTTAATATTCTTTGTCTGTATTTGATTTCTTATAAACTTCTTCTTTCTCTAAACAACTATTCCCATAGCATTTTGGCTGATATCTCACCTCATCCCAACCTCTATCACACATTGTTCCTTCTAATTATTTTTGGATATTTCTACCCTGTTTTTTATAATTTTTTTCCTCTTACCTCTCTCAACATATCAAATTCCACATTAACTTATTCTGAAATTTCCAAATGTACTTTCCACAAAGACCCCTCTAAATGCAATAGGAGAAACATAGGAGCACTTAGTTGTACCAACTTCACTGAATTCTGGCACCAAATGAGATATTGTCATTGCCATGGCTCTGATAGTCAGTTCTGTCTTTTGCATCTTTTTCCACTACAGTTAAGAAATGTAATGAAGCAAGAAAAATAACATCAAGCTATACATCTACCTTAAACATTCACTCCCAGTAAATTACTCACATATACTTTCACTAGCAAATGTAAGAGATCAATAGCTCTTAAACAAGAAATCTGTTTAATTCATTTGACACACACAAGTCACTTAATATTCAGCTCTTCCTTTCTCTTTCGTGTAGTCTCAAAGATTGTGATGTTTCAGTTTTTTGTCTTCATGTATTGCTTTTAATTTTAAATCAAAAATATTTAACTTGCGTTCCTTGTACTTTTCCCTTTATTATACTGTTTCCTAATTTTTTTTAACTAGACATTCAATCTAGTGCTTGCAAAGAATTTGTTCTACATGGAGCTGCATCCCCAGTACTGCCTATGCCTCTTTTTCATGAGACAAAATATTGCTAAATTGTCCTGGTTGGTCTCAAACTTAGTATTCTTCTATATTAGCTTCAAGAGTTGCTGTGATTGTAAGGCTATGTCTGTGGTACATAACCCTTCTCCCTTTTACATATTGAACATACTCTCTAAGTCTAGGCACCTGCTTATTCTTGGCATATGATTATTCTTCCACTAAGCTCAAAGACAAATATCATAGTTTGATAAAATATTTTAAAATACACTGGGTATTATATCTCAATTTATTTACCAAAATGTAGAAATTCAGGGTCTGGGGAGAGAGCTTAGTAGAATAAATGCTTCCTTGGCAAGGTCCAAGGGTCTGTGTTCAATTCCCAGTTCCACAAAAATAAATAAATAAATAAGCACATCTAATCCAAAATGGAAAGGACTGTCTCTTACTGCACCATCATGCAAATGAGTAGTTTACATTAGGACTATTCATTTATTTATTCATTCTCTGTGGTACCAGGAATCAAATTCTCGACCTTATTCTTGCTATGCAGATGCTTATACTGCTGAGCTATATCCCTTAGCCTAGTGCTTTTTATTTTCAATTAACATATTTCTGCTGAAAGGGACTATCCCTCTGTATATAACTTATCTTAACACATCCATAGAGACTCAAGGGAGAGCTTTAATTAATATTTATGCTATTTTCCATCACCGTTAAAACAATTCCTTTAATCATATATAGCATAAGAAAGAATTAATTAATGCCTTTTTTAATATGTTAAAGAAAGCCAAAATTATTTTTAACCATCCTTAGTCATCCTTTAACCTCAGGCTAAAGTTTATGAAGGTTATTCTTTGTACAGAACATACTTTAAAATATGTTAACCTGTAAAATATATAGGTAGAAAGGAGTAGCCAGATAGCTCAGCAGATTAAAGAACCTTATTAGGCAGACACAGGGACTGAGGACTCAATCCTCCAATTGTCATGCTGGCCTCATCTCTGGGGTACACTGAGACAGAGATTGAGACTGGACATGGTGGAATATTCCTGTAATCCCAGTGCTTGGGATGTTGAAAGCAAGGGGATCACTATGAGTACAATCTGTGTAATGAGACTCAGTAGGCCTCAGTAGGCTCTGGACTAATAAGTAGATAGATAGATAGATAGATAGATAGATAGAGAGTAGATAGATAGATAGATAGATAGATAGATAGATAGATAGATAGATGAAATTTGGCAGACTCTGGAAAGCCTGTAGGATTCTGGTAAGCTCTGACCTTCCTTAGCCCCCAGTGCTCAGGCCTGGAGTTCCTGCTAGTGCTGATGCAAACTTTTACAAACTTAGGTGTACTTGGAGTGGTCGTAGCAAGAGACATACGATCTGTGGGTTCAATGCATGCAGATGCACAGCTTTCCTGAAGTAATTTAAGAACTTTAGCAGACTCTGGACAGTCAGCAGTACTCTGTCTGGGTGATTACTGGGAGCTTCAAAAATGCCAAAATATAGGTGCAAAAGGCCATCTTAATCCTTTCTCCCACCCAGAACAAATCTAGGCGACAGTGACATACAAGAACTTGGAAATCACACACATGTAATCTCTGAAATGATAGCAACTGAAGTAAAGAAACAAACCCACAGGACTGTAGAAAAAATAAGATCAGAAATAATCTCTCAGGTACAAAAAGAAAGGACAACAGTCGTTAAAACCTGCTCAGCACAGCTAAAGAAGACATAGAGAAATAGAGAATAGCAAAATGATGGAATTACTGAATAAACATTGCAAAAAAATTAGAATGCATAAAACAGACTCAAACAGATATCCAGTAAATTAAGTATTTCATTGAAAGCTGGCAAAACTGCTTGACGGAAACTGAAGATAGACTTTTAGATCATGAAGACAGTGTTGCAGCTAATGAATATTAAATAAAAGATCTCTTAAAATTAACAAGAAACCAGGAAATAACAATTCATTAGCTACAAGATAATGCAAAGTAATATAATATAAGAATAACAGGTGTCAATGAAGCAGTGGGAGAATTCAAAAATTACATAAATAGACCATTTACACAATTACTAGCAGAAAATTTTCCAAACGTGAGAAAAGAACATGACATACCAATAAATCAGGCATATAGAACTTCACACAGCTATAATCACAATAAATCTACACCTAGATAAATAAATTTACATAATAATCAAGACCTAAAAAATCCACAAAAGGATAGAATATTAAAACCTGTTATAGAGAAGAAAGAGTCCACCTAAAACAGAAAACAATGAGAATCAGAGTAGATTTCCCATCAAATGAGGAAGAGTTTGGAGGGGCCAGTGAGATAGCTCAGTGGAATAAAGCGCCTGCTTAGGTAAGCTTAGGCAAGTGCAGGGACCACAATTCAATCCTAAGCACCACATGCCAAGCCAGCGCTGCCCTCAGAGCAGGCTGAGCTGTCCAGAATTCCAGCTTAATGGCACAGACCTGTAATCCCAGAGCTGGGGAGGCTGAAAGCAGGAGGATTACATTAAGTCTGAGCTGCATATTGAAACCCAGCAACAACAAAATATATTAAAGAAGATCTTGGGGTGAAGTATTTCAGGTCCTGAAATAAAATATCTTCCAACCCAGACTGATGCATCTTGTAATACTATCTACCAAATTCAAGTATGAAATACTATCCTTCCATGACAAATAAAAATTTGAAGAAATTCATGACCACCAATTCTCCTCTAGAGGAAGTACTGACAGATGTTTTAGAAAGAGAAAAAGTGACCACAGCTTCAAGAACATAAGAAAGGAACCCCCAAATAGATCGAGTAATTAAAAAGAGGAAAACATACAAAACTTATAACAGGAAAATAACATGACAAATATAAGCCAGTACCTATCAGTTAAAATCATCAAAGTAAATGGACTCAGTTCACAAATCAAAAGATAAAGACTAGCAGAGTGGATGAACAAACAAAATCCAGCAAATTTCTACACATAAGAAACACATTTAACTTAAAAGAAAATTCACAGACTAAAAGTCAAAGTATGGAAAAAAAATCCTTAGCTACACAAGAAATCAGAAAAAGCAGGGGTAGCTACCTGCTTGCTGACAATATCAATTTCAAACCAAAAATCAACCAAAGCAATAAAGAAGGTCACTCCATACTTGTTAAGGGAAAGCTTCAAGAGGAAGAGACAACTATAACTATATATGCACCCAATACAGGACAATCCTGCTACATAAGACAAATTTTAACAGATTTGAAAAATTAAATGAACAATAATACAATAGTAATGGGTGACTTTACCAGGTCTCTGTCACAAAGAAATCAATGAGGCAAAAATCAGCAAAGGAAAAGCAGAACTACACCAAACTTGTGGAGAAATTGACCTTGTAGACTGTTACAGAGTGTTTTACCCAGAAACAATAGAATATATACCCTTCTCAGCTGAACATGAGACAGTCTCCATAATAGACCACAAACTAGCACACACAGCACTCTAAGTAAATGCAAAGCAGTTAAAATTATCTCATGCATACTATCTGATTACAGTGTAATAAAACTGGAAATATTGAAAAAAGACACAACAATAAACGTATGGAAATTAAATAATCTCTTAAACAACAAGTGGTACACCTATTAAATTAAGAAATTAAAAAAAATCTACAATCAAATGAAAATGCAGATAGAACACACCAAAACCTGTTGGATGTAATGCAAACTGTCTTAAGAGGAAAATTTAGGGGCCAGGGAGATGGTT
>NW_004524834.1:2785723-2802944 GCF_000260255.1 Octodon degus | reverse complement strand
AACATAATACACAACATCAGTAGAACCAAGAACAAAAACCACATGATCATCTTAATAGATGCGGAGAAACCTTTTGACAAAGTCTCAGACTCATTCATGATAAAACCCTACAGAGAATTGGAATAGATGGTCTATATCTCAACCTGATAAAAGCTACCTATGAGAAACCAACAGCCAACATCATACTACATGTGCCAAAAATTGAAGACCTTCACTATAAAATCAAGAACATGACAAAAGGTGTCCACTGTCTATTCATATTCAGTATAGTTCTGGAGACATTAGCCAGATCAATCAGACAACAGAGACAAATAAACTGAATAAGAATTGGAAAAGAAGAAGTGAAATTATCATTATTTGCAGATGACATAATACTGTACATAGAGGACCTGAAAAACCTCACCATGAGTTTGTAGATTTAACCACCAAATTCAGCAACATAGCAAGATACAAAGTCAACACCTTAAAATCAGTAACATTTTTATACACAAACAATGAACACACTGATGGAGAAATTAGGGAAACCTTGCCTTTCATAATAACATTCAAAAAAATGAAATACTTGGGAATCAATCTCTCAAAGGACATAAAAGATTTATACAGTGAAAATTATGGTACTGTGAGATAAGCGACTGAAGAAGATTTGAGAAGTAAAAAAAAAAAAAAAAATTCCATGTTCCTGGTAAGAAGAACCAACATTGTGAAAATGGTCTTACTCTCAAAATTGTTATACAGGTTTAATGCAATCTCAATTAAAATATCATTAGTTTACCTCACAAGGCTACAGAGAACTTTGTTCAAATTCATTTGGAACCGTAAGAGATCCAGAATACCTAAAGTAATACTGGGAAACCAAGGATATGCAGGAGGTATCCTAATCTCTGACTTGGTATTATACTATAAAGCTACTATGATAAAATCAGCATAGTACTGTCATAGAGACAGAACTAAGGATAAATGGAACAAATTAGGAGATATGGATACAGCAAACGCTCATAGCCATCGTATCTTTGATAAAGGGGCCAAGCATTCATTGGAAGAAAGATAGCCTGTTTAATAAATGATGCTGGAAGAACTGGCTTTCCACATGCTCAAAGCTAAAACTATACCCCTGCCTATAACTATGCACAACGCTACAGTCAAAATGGACCAAAGATTTAAATATTAAAATAAAACACTATGCCCAGCCAAGTAGCTCCACAGATTAAAGTGCCTGCAAGCAGACTCAGGGCCCACCCTGGTGCACATTAAGACAGTGATTAAGACTGGGCATGGTGGTTCGTGCCTATAATCCCAGCACTTGGGAGGATGTAAACGGGAGAATCAATACAAGTGAGATCATGTAATTAAACCCTAAATACCCTGTAGACCCATCCCTAGAATTAAAAAAGAATAAAAAAGATAGAAACACTAAATCTTCCAGAGAATAATGTAGGTAGAAATCTTAAAAACATAGAGGTAGACAGAATTCATGAAAAAAAAAAAACTGCATGGGAAATATTGCAAAGAATCAACAAATGGGGTGTCATCTTTTTGAAAAGTTTTTGCACTTCAAAGCGAATCTCTAACAGAGTAAATAGAAAACCAACAAACTAGGAAAAAAGTATAGCACAGTTTCTTTCCAGCAAAGGCATTCTATCTAGAACATATAAAGCATTAAAAAGAAATCAGGCCCCAAATTCAAAAACTCAATCAAAAATGGACATCTGAGCTGACTCAGATGAGGAAGAAATTCAAATGGAAATAAATACGTGAAAAAAATGTTCCACATCATTGCTCATTGGAAAATTGCAAATTAAAACAACACTGAGATTCCATCTCACTCTAGAAAAAAAGGTTAACATCAGGAAGTCAGCCAATAACAAATGCTGGAGAGGCTGTGGAGAAAACAGAAAACTTCTGAACTGTTGGTGGGAGTGTGGACTTGTAAAAGCACTGTGGAAATCAGTTTGAAGATACTTTCAAAAGCTAGGATTGGAAGTCCCATTCAAACCAGCTATTCCCCTCCTGAGTATTTTTCCAGAAGAACTGAAAACATCATACCACAGTGATGTATGTGCACCTATGTTCATATCACATTTTGTCATAGCTAAACCCTGGATACCAACCAGATGCCCATCAACTGAAGAATGGATAAAGAACAGGTGCTATTTTTACACAATGGAGTATTACACAGCTATATTTTTTATTTATTTAATTTTTATGTATTTAGTACAGCATCTACAGGATCTCAATATGTAGATCAGACTCCTAGAGTTCCTCCTTTTTACAGCCTCCCATGTGGGGGAGGGGGGTTCCAGGTGCATGCCACTATGCCCCATCTCAATGAACATCTCAGCATGCCCTAGGGACAGAGCCAGCAGGCGGGTCTGGAGGTCGAATCCTTGGCCCATGAGTCTGCATAAGCAGATGCTTTAATCCACTGAGCTATTTGTTTGGACCTTACTCAGCTAAAATACATAATAAATTTGAGTTTTTTGCTGATAAATGGATGCAACTAGGGTATGTACTCAAATTAAATAAATCAGACCAACATGTGAAAACATCATAGTGCATCCTTAGTATGAGAAGCTCTAGAAAAAAAGGCTAACAATGGAAAAAAAGAGAACAATGGAATCTGTAGAGTACAATAAATACTGGGAAAATGGAATGAACATATTAAGAATAAAAGAATTACTGAGTTGAGAAGGACAGGAGAGGGAGTGGGGGCAAAAGTTTTAACTATGTATGTAAGAATGATTTGGACAACTCTGCTGTGCATTTCTGCTTGTTTATGGAAGGAAACAGTTAATGCTTTTATTTTTTTTTGCCTCCTTTTCTCAATTTTGTGTGCTTTTTTCTTCTTAATTTGTTTTATATTTCTTTCTTCCAATTTTACATTCATGTATCTATTAATAAGAATAACTGGTTGGAAAGCAACACTATGTATTACAACAAATACTGTAATATTAATATCATTTTTTGAAAAAAATATATACAGGTAGAAATATTTAAGGTATTTAACAAAAATCTTTATAAATATTCAAGCATACTGAAATATTTAATGATCAGAAAATTACACATAAGACATTTTTATTTAGAGACCATAGAACTACCTTTACATAAACTTAGAAAGGCAGTTGTCAACTGTTCTGATGTTTACATAGACTTCAGTGAACAAAATCTCTCCATTTCTCCATATGTCTGCATCTGAAATGAATATATACTTCAAGATCTTTTCCAGCTATTATATCTGAGTCCTAGGCAAGTATAATAATGAGCGACCAAATCAAAGTTTTCTAATATCTTGCATTTTTGTGGTTATGTGACTCTTGCATCAAGCTTAACCCAAGATAGTTGCCCCAATGCAGCTTAAAGAGCATCATGTATAATTATCAACGATTCAAATTGTTGTGGATAAACAAAGAAGCCAGACAGTAGGTTTATAAGTTTATTGATACAGCTGTAGTTTACTCTCAACATATGATCTAATAATGCTACATTTCCAAGTATCCTGGCATTTTCCATGTATGCTAGTAGTCAAAACCTAAAAAATCTAATGATCTCTTGCTATTCAATTTCATCTTTAATTTCATGATGCATAAAACCACCTAGGATCTTGGTCTACTCACATTCAGGCAAATACAAATGTGTTCCGATAGTGAGTCAATGAAATATTAAATTTTCTCAGACAGGCTCTATCTTATTTTGTTTTGTATCTTGCATGCCAAGTGATTCATTGTATATTTAGAAACTTTCTGAAGAATGTAGTAGAAACTGTCTCTGCACATGCATTTGAGCTCTGGAATTCAAACTTTAAATTCTATTAATTAAAAATGAAACAAAAATTTTAATTAAAATGAAAATATATTTACTTAATTTGAAGGAGTTATTTCAAAACCTTAGAAATTTTTATGTCACAAGGACTTATAACTGTAAATCATTAGACTGTCATACATGGTTGAGTTTTAAAACAAATTACTCTCAGGAATAAATATATTTAAGAAGGAATTTGTTTTCCAAATAAATTACAAAACAAAAATTTTTTGTTCATTCCTTCTTCCCTTTCTTTCTTCATTTTTTCTTTCCTTGATTTTTCTTTCCTTCTTTCCCTCCTTCTTTATTTCCATTTTACTTTTCTTTATAGTGTGGGGATTAAATCTAAAGCCTCACTAAGGCTAGATAATCACTACATGCCTGAGTCACATTCCTGTTGTTTCTTTTAATGATCTGTGTTTTGAAACATTCATGAACTTCAGTGAAATAGCAACTGACATATATTAGGAAGCACTACAAAGGGAGTTTTGAAGGTAGTGATGTAACTACCTAGTGATCTAAATGTTGAGTACAATATTTTTATACCTCAAAGTGTATCAAATGCCCTGCAAAATAAAGAGGTATTGGCAGTCATTGAAGTTAAAGAATTTTTGAACATTTTGCTGCTAAATGAGAAGAAAAACTTAAAAGTAGGCATTCAAAAATTCTTAAAATGGCTAAAGTATAACAATAAATGATTATGTTGAAGTTCAAAGCAGTATTGTTTAAATGGGCTGTAATTAATCTACTCCATGACACTAATTGTTAAATGTGTTTCATAATAGAATAGCTGTTACAGCTTAATTATTATGCTTCAGGTAGTACTTTCTTTTTCACATATTAACTTTAAGGAATTAATGAGGAAAAAAGACATAAGCATAAATAATTTCATAAATTATGGCTTTTCCAAACTTTACAATTTATCTGGAATCAACCCTTCCAAAGTTATGTGAATTTTTACACTTCTTTTCTTATTCTTTCCTACCATGACCTTGAAGTCCCATGGCATTGGCTCCTTAGCTCTTCTCATAAGCTCTGCACCTGATGTTTATATTTCTGTTTAATTCACTTCTTTCCTTTTTTTCCAGTTCTTCTAATAAATTATTGTCAATCTCAAGGATAATTTAGCTAATCTAATAAACAGATAATGTTGATTGGGTTGAGATTTTCACTTGGATTTAGGAAATTTGCCATTAAATAGGTTGTAACAGCTAAGGCAAAAACAAGAGAAAGTTTTGGGAGGACAAAATGCCCTATTCCCATTATACTTAGCTTACACTGCAGACCCTATTGTACTTCATATGTGCCTAAATCTGTTCTAGTCTTATTTCAAGTCACTATTTTGGAGTTAAATGGATAATATCCTAATATGGAGAACTTTTTCTCCTGATGCTTTACTATGCTATTTGTTGGTAGTGATAGATGAATGACGCCACTTTGTCTAATAGTACAAGAAATTAAATTATGAAAATTATACTGAAGGCTTTCCTAAAATGTGTATAATGATGAAACAAATTATACATATATAAGCTGTACATATATATATATATATAATATATGTATATATATAAACTGTACATATACGCATACATGTACAAACTGTACATATCCATGTACAAACTAAAACAAACTGTAACTTTTTTAAATGATGTAGTATGTAGAGCATAAACAAGGTCATTTTTCTATAAAGTCAGCTGTTTGTTTTTTTTATTATTTATTTATTTATTTATTTATTTATTTATTTATTTATTTATTTTGCGGAACCAGGGATTGAACTCAGGCCCTTGCACTTGCCAGGGAAGCGCTTATTCTACTGAGTCATCTCCCCAGCCCCTAAAATTGTAAAACTAAATCTAATTTCTAAAGAGATCAAACAGGTATGGTAAGATGGAACAGCAGACTAAGTGCCTGCCATTTGATCCGCAGTACCACATGCTGCACCAGCCCTGCCCCAGATTCTGCGACAGCCACCAAGACCAGGATTGGTGGCACACACCTGCATTCCCATCACTGGGAAGGCTGAAAACAGGAAGATCATTATGAGTGCCAGCTGCAGAATGAGACTCTGTACCAAATACATAAATTTAAAAAATACATCCAATATAACTCTTTTACCCAGTGGATATGTAGAATAAGATGTTCCAGTCTAAATAGGAGTCACAAATACTACCTTTGATTAACTCCTATTAGTGGTAATACATTTTCATGTTTTTGCTTGAAAATAAGGAATGACTTCACTGATTGGCTCTGTTCTCATAAAAGACCCTGAAATTGCACGCTGTTGTGTGTACTGATCGAGGAAGTGGCAAAAGGAAGACATCACACAGGTTACAGGTAAAAATAGGAAAATAAATTTGAAAGAGACACATTATATTCTTAAGTTTCTGCTCATTTAAAATGATCAAGCATAGTATTTCTGGTCACAGAGCATTGGCCTGAAAGCCCCAAGATGCCATTTCCTGTAATAGACATGTAAGTGGCCTTCAAGTGCACCTGCTGGGCTCAGGGCAGGACACTTCAATGTTCAACTACCTCCAGGTTTGAGTAGAAGTCTTAACTTCACCACAAGTCAATGCAGTTAGTTAATTTGCTGTGATTTCTAACAAAGATCTAGCCATTACTGATATTTCTCTTAAGAAAATATAGAAAATGTGATTAATAAGCTGGTTTTTTGAAAAATCATGAGAATATAAACATAGTCGAAATACAGAAGACCACACTTTTTGCAAGTTACACTTTGAAAAGCAATCCAAGGGAGTGATTTCCTCGGGCTCCCTTCTGACCAATTCATAGAACAGCAGTAATCAATCACAATTGTTTTATAGAATTGAGTTGCTGGTACCATGTCAAAACAAACTGATTAAACTCTCCCAGAAGAAATCACCAACTTTATTGGGACTAATGATATCTAAGTTCTTAACTTAGAAAGCTGTTTTCATTTACCCTTCAAGAAAAATTCTTGCTTCTGAAAGCTCAGAATATCTGATTTATTTTTTTTTAGAATAAACTTTAGCCAAGTGGTAAGCTACACCACTTTTTGCATTTTAGTAAATAAAAAAGTTATTTTGTTTTTAGAATATTAGCAATAATCTCCAGGTTAAAACATTTTACTTATTTGTAAGTAAAATATGTAATCTTGAGGCACAATATTTAAACAACATTTAGTATTGTTTTCTACCTTTTCTCAAGTATTTACTTCATATACCTTAATATATTTAATATAATGTAAAACAGTAGTACTTCAGTGTAATAAAAAGAGAATGAATGTTGGGATTTAGCTCAAATAAAGACTCCTCCCTTGCTCTTCCTTTCATTTTCTCCTTTGGTACTTCTCCATTTTTCTCCTCTATTTTTTCTTTTCTTTTCTCTTCTCTTCTTCCTATTATACTCATATCCTTGATTATGACATAGTGGTGAAAACATAAAACTTCAATATTCAAGTTCTAGAACACAATAAAAGATTTAGTATTGGGAATGATCAGTGATAGTTTTAGAGTTGAATGATAGTTTTAGAGTTGAATGTTGGTTGAGCCTGTTTTATTTTATTTTTCATTGATATTACATTTAAATATTTTATTTTTATTTTTTAATTAATTTTACAGAGAAAGAAATAGCAATGAGAGTTTCAAAACAGGTTAGTAGGACAGTTACAATAATTAATGCATTGCATTTTGTTGTGTTCATAGTAGTTTTTCATAGTGCAAGATCCACTATATCTTGTCCTAACACTATTAATACAAATCTTTCTTCTCATTGAACTAAGAGAAAGTAGCATTCTACCTATCCTATTTTGTATATACAGACCTATCTATCTGTCTGTCTGTCTGTCTGTCTGTGTCTGTCTGTCTATCTATCTATCTATCTATCTATCTATCTATCTATCTATCTATATGTTTTTTCTCTACAAAATGGTCCTTCATTTGTATCCCCTTTTTTGTTGAGTTTTGTCAGAGATGAGTATTCCATTGCCACTCAAATATTGTAAGTGTGTGAGTTCAGCAAAATAAAGCCTGTTTTAATAGGACTTTAAACCCATTCAAGAGAGCTTTATGACCAAATTATTACTTCTGCATGCCCACTATTAATGTCAAGTATTGACCATTAAATTTCAAAACATGAGTATTGATGAGTGATATTTCAAAATCAAAGGAGATAATAATGGGTCATTTTTATTGGACACTTATTATTTTCTGGTCATTGTTGAGAAGTTTTATATATGGAGTAACTAATCCTTACAAGAAAACTAAAAGTTAGGATGTAAAACGGTTCTGTTACATAGAAGATGAAATGAAGTTATTAAATAGTATTATACATGAGATAAAGGCACAAGCTGGTTAAATCTTCAAAGAAAGGAAATCTCAAGTGTGAATAATCTTATCAAGACTCTAGAGATTAAGAGTCTTTAAAATTTAATTGAATTATCAGCTATTTTAATGATGCAAGGTGATATTTTAGAGGGAATTTAAAGATTTTCTAAAAGCTTCTTCTCTCACATCATATAAACAACCACATATTTGACATCCTCCTAAGGGTGTGTAGTGTTCAGAAAAAATAAAATTTAAAAAAATCCTCCCCAAAACAACATGATCACACAGTCCCTTAAAACAGACTTGAAATACATAAAACCACCAAGTAAGCCACAGAAATGTCTCTTGAAGTCAGGATGTGTACTTCAGATGTTTTGTATTTCCAGCACCTACAAAAGATAAGGATTGTTGTTGATATGGATGAAGGTGAGGGCATCATGCCTTTTCAAATTCCCATCTGTATGTGAAGATAGCAATCGTCCTGAAAGCCTGACTCCTAATGTTCAAGTTTCCCTTTGTGTGAAGCTTACAAATTTTGGACCAAATTGCTGTTGCTTATGTTTTCACAAAGGTGGATCTCAGTAATGACAGTTCATTTTTCTTTTTGAACAAGTGAGTGAATTTCAAGACTGTTTGTACAAAGACAGAGTACCATATAAATTCCACATGAAAGCGTACCCTAATTTAAAAAATAATACCCTAATGATACCTAATTACTTTCTTGAAAATAAGCAGCAACCTAATTAGTCACCTTTATCTTTATATACACCTGGAACTGCTATTGTGAAAAAAGCTTACAAAGCATGGTTCATTTTTTAGACAAAACTCTGTGAAAAAGGAAAGTGAAAGGGCTGGGTTAGGAAGGCTAGGTAATTTATGACAACTAATTAAAATTTCTAATGGTATTTGATCCATATTTTGAGAGAATTGATAAAATAATTAACAGAATTTTGTGAAGTTTCCATTGCAAATTACATAGCCGTATTTCAGAGTTGCACATAAAATACTGCCGGTGAGGCTAGATAAAACGCAGTTTGAGGACACCCTGTGTCTGTATACATCAGACATATTTCTCCCAAAGTAAATGGCAACTATTAACTCCAAGCCTGGAGATTTTTATCCAAGAAGAACTTAGAGATGTCTTTTCAATGAGATAATGTCTTCCCAGAAATGGATAGTAGACAGGAGAGATTAACCAAACTGACAAAACACTCAAATGACTTCCTGGAGGTGAGTTTTTGCCAGCACAGCAGCAGAATGAGTTCCTAGTTCTTCACTGTTACTGCAGTGAACAAAATTTAGTTTCAAAATGCAGTTTGTTCTACCTGCTATAAGAATCAAAATAAGAAAGGCAAAGCATAGTTTTCTCCTTGATCACTAGAACACTAGAAAGAGACAGTCCACGATGTATTATTAATATCAAATCTCTTTAAGAATACACAAGGTGATCATAGTAACAATTCTAATTTGTTGTAAATCCTGAAAGTTACCATAGAGGGTAAGCATAACTTTACTAATTACTGTTGAATTTTTCTGGATAGTTCCTTTTAGGAATATTTCATTATCAACTGTTTTGCAGCAAAGTTTTCACTAATTCAGTAACTTAAAGTAATATATGCCTGTTAGTTTATAGTTTCCATAATTTGAGAGTCTGATTGTTGATTAGCAGATTCCTAAACTTAGGTTCTCATGAATCTTTAATCAAAGAGTTATCCAAGCCCAGAATCTCTTTAGGAAAAAAACTTGTTTCCAAACTGCACTAAGTTCTTGGGAAAAACTCATTTATTTGTAGCTGTAGGACTCAGAGTTTTATTGTTATTGTTATTAATAATATTGTCGTTATTATTTTTCCTTGGATAGAGGCCAGAAGTCCGTTAAACTCCTAGCAGAAGCTGCAGTTTCTTGAGTGCTCATACAGTTCCTGTCATATGTGCATTCCAATTCAGTACTAATTTCATTAGAGGAGCATCTGGGCAAGAAGGCCAGGAACATGGAATATTATATGAAATAACTCAAGCACAGAAGCAGTGTGCCCTAACTCTTGTCATGAACTAATTAGAAACAGTTTGTGGGCCCCTCTTTCACTTGAAGGGAGGAAAGTATGGAAGTGTTTTGAAACACTCAAGTGGCTTGAAACTTGGAGAAGAGCATCACAGAAGCTGTCCAATGCTATCATTTGCTGATTCTGGACTTTTATTCGCTCTGTTTCAGCAAACAGATTTTTGCGTATCTATCCACCTTTAGACTGCAGTGTACTGATACTTGCTTTGGAGAAGTGGTGCATGCTTATCACACAATCATGGTTTCTATTTTTTCCCTTTACCCCTCAACATTACCTTTCTCATCCTAGTTCCTTTCCTCTTCTCCAAAAGTCTGCCTTTCTACCTTTTTCCCCTTTGCTTCCTTCATGTCTTAGTTATATTTTAGGAGAAATAATGAGATATTTTACTTCCTATTTGACTTCTCTTTGCATTATGATCAAAAATTCCATATATTTTTATGCAAAGGAGATGATTTCACTTTTCTTTATCATTGAATAATATTCCATTTTATATTTATACCACATTATCTTTACTCACATGTTGACAGCCATCCAGTCGGCTTTCAAAGTGTAGACATTATGAGTTGTGCTGCTATGAGCTTGTTGCTTATGAGTCATTCTAAAGTGATATCATTAGCCTTTGTGGGAATAATCTAATGGGAAAAAGGTAAGTCAAATGCATTTTCTATTTTTAGTATGTTGAGGAATCAACTTGTTTTACCTAGTGGTTATACTAGCTTTCATTTCCACCAGTAATGTAAAAGGATGTGTGCCCTTTTTAAGCAGAGTTTTGTAAATTCTGACCTACCCTACTAAAATAGCAAGATGTGAGGTTGAAAAGATGTTAATGTCGTCTATACCCTGAGTATTTTATGATTCTTATAAACTCCAGTCTCCTATCTTTTTCACTAAAACCAAAAGGCATGTTGTCAACCCAAAATAGTGCATAGTGTTACATTTCAGATTTTTAGAAGAAGTATTCTGTTGGGACACATAAATTAACTAGGCACCATGAAGGTCTCCATGAGGCCTCCGTGATGATGGCCAAACTGAATCTTTTCACTACTTTTATGGAAGATCAGCTTCTATTCCTACATTTCTTTGATTATTACATTTTGTCTACCCATTAGAAAATGAGGGAAAGTATCTTTCCCACTTTAATCTTTGAACTGTATCAGGTACCCTAAAATAGCCTTCAGTACAGTCAAATTATACTAAATTCTTGGATTTTTTAATTCTCCCACTGTTTTGTTAAAATTTGATTTCTCAATATTTTGTTGTTTATTTGAGTATTCACTGCTGCACCTGATAACCAGAAATGAGCCACATTATTCTGCAAGAAATTTCCTCAAATAAACCACAGATTGCTTGAAAATCATTTATAAACAGTGGCTTAAGAATATATAACAATAACTAGTATTCTCAATATTTTTGAAAAAGTTTTTGATACTTTCATTCATCATATACTCTTTTAGAACTTCAATACCTTGGTTAATAACCTTGAGTCACATTTCCTGACTTACAAATGTTCAAGTTTTCTAAGCATACATTTGATACAAATGAAACACTCATTTCCTTCTTTTGTCCAAGCCATTCACTTTCTGACTTAAAAAGCTGATTTCAGTCTTTATAAAATCATTTTTTAGGATATCAAGCAGGTGAGTTCACTCAAGGGTTACATAATTCCCATAGTAAATTTTATCCTTATTTGGAGACCCTCTGTGTATATCTATGTCCTGCATTATCTGAAATGGATTTCTCTTTTACAAAGTAGCTGATTTAAACTCGCCACACTAAAGATAAAAACTCTGGCAAATAACTGTGGTGTTTGCCATCCCACTACACCACTGGGACTTGATCACAAGCTCACAGATGATGTGGAGATCCATTGGTCTCAGTGTGATTGGTCCTACCCCAGTAAAAACAACAGCACAAATGCAAGAAAGATAGACAAGAAGACAAAAGCTGGGCTAGTTTGTGGCTGGTCTGCCTGAATGTCAAGAGGAACCCACCAGGAAAACAGAATGAATGCTTATTTATACTTTTGAAAAGTTAGTAAAATGTGACACAAGGCTTTCTAGGGACTAAGAACTGACCTTAACCAGACAGGATGTTTATCTCAGGACTGAGGTAGTTTCTTTGCTTTAAGCACTGAGCTCAATTCCCACCTATACACTTTTGACCGATTTTCCAGCTTCTGTGGCTCCCAACGCATCCCCCCTTTTTGCTTTGTTTTCTCAGAGATGGTGATTCCATTGTAGTTTAAAAAATTCTATTTGTAAAAATCTTTAGAGAATCTTTTCATACTTCATACCAGTACAAAGATTTTAGGTAGTCCAATAATCCATAATAGTGAGTTATCAGCACAAGTGTCTATCACCTGAAGTTGTTGACTTTCATAGCTCAGCATATTAATATAGTTTTACATTTTATACCTCATAGTGACATTTTTCTGCTAGATTGTTAAGACCAAGTTAAGGCAAGACCTATGTAAACTAAAAATGACAATTTTCTGTATTACAGGGTCAGTCACATCTCCTCAGGATTTACCAGGGAACCATATACCGCACCTGTTAGATCTGTCAGTAGCAGCAATCTGGATTAGTCATGGCCATTCCTTGAATAATTTGCTTTCTGTGAAATCCTGGGAGAATTTTTTTTTTCTAGGTGACTCTACTTAGGCACACAATAAATCATTGATCACTTTCCTCTGTGGCCCCATAATATTGATCAGAAAATTTGGGACACAATTTAGTTACAGGACATCACAGTAGAGGTTCACTTACGTCCTTAGTCCTCAGTGACCTTGAAGAACTAGGGCCAAAATATTGGCTATAATTTTAGCTCACTGATCTCTCTAATTTTTGGTCTGCAAACTTTAGTTGTTAAACATCCAGAAGAGAAGTTTAATGGCATTATTACCTTGTAACAGATGCAGTAAGCTTAACATTACTATCTGAATATCAAACACCTTAGACATAAAATGGATGTATTATTTTATTTTTCATTTTTTTACTATTACAGGGTCTATAGGGTCTCACTATGTAGATCATACTCCTGTTTACAGCCTCCCAAGCACTGGAATTACAAGTGCTTACCATCATGCCCAGCCTCATTTGCTGTCTCAGTGCACCCCAGGGGTGAGGCCAACGTGGAATTCTTAGTGATTGAACCCTGGTTCTTGTGTATGCTTAAACAAGTGCTTTAATCTGCTGAGCTATTTAGCAAGTCCTGGCGCTGTTATTTTCTAACATCCATGGATATTTTGATCTTCAAATCCCTATAGAATGTTAAAAAACAAAAATTACATCTTTTATACAGAAATAAAAACCATATACAACATTGTAGCAGGAAGTTGCTAAGACATTTTGTGACATATTTACATTTTCATTTGACATAACATAACCCTTTTAATCAATCCTCTCAATATAATGCATAAGAAATTTTCATCTAACTAGTTATCCTTTAATGGGGTATATATCACAAGACTCACTGCCCCCACTCAGGGTTAGGTATTTGAAAGAAAGGCATTACAATAAGAAGTCTTTGTTTTACATTTTAGAAGACCTATACACATGGAATCATGGATATGCTTAAGACATCATAAGATTAATAACAATGAGTTACCGAACACAAGTGCAAACCTTTGCTTCTTAATTCAGTCTTTACTAAAACCATTTTTAAAGACAAAACCCATTTGTAATTTTTCTGAAAGTTTTTTTTATCTTTAAAACAATTTAATGAAGGTGTCTCCTGAGGCTATTGATATTATTGGGATCTCTTCATTAATGTACGTAAAGATGGGCCACACCTCTTATCCATCAGTTGAACTCCTCCATGATAATGTCTCTCCACTCCAAGGAATTTTTGTTTTAATTTAAACTTTTTGATAAACTCTGTATAAACCTATTTTGATATCACTTAGACCAGGTGTAACTTAGAAGAAGGCATGTTCTTAGGTCTATACCTAAAATTGTACTATGAATAAATGATAAAAAAGAAAAACAAATGGAGAGGCTGGAGAGATAGTGCAGTGGTTAAAGCACCTGAATAGGCAAGCTTAGGCAAAATACAGGGACTGTGGTTCAATCCCCAGAACCACATTCTGCACCAACCCTGAACCCCATTGTGGGCTGAGCAGGCCACAAAAATAAATAAATAAATAAATAAATAAATAAATAAATATAAAAGGAACAGCTATTCCTAAAATGATACACAAATATACAAATAAATGGTACACACAAACAACCATTTACAAAATTATGAGTGCACTCAACTATATGTTCCTGGCCAGATTAGCTTTTGGTAACTGTGTTATAATTTTTAGAAATTTATAATTATAAGTGGACTAGTCAGATTTTGTTATTTATCAATTAGTAGAGATCTCTTTCCAGAAAATTTTGGAAGGAACAAAGTCTTTTATCTCTAACTAATACGCATATTTTGTATTTCTTAAAACTAGTAAAAATTTAGCTCAGTTATTTTTATAGATTTCATCACTTATTTAGGCCTTATATTTCCATTTTTTCAGTTCCTTCAACAGGCCCTAGGTTGGATCTGACCTCCTTGTTGTTAATTTCTCCAGATCTGGGTTTATGGTATAGCCAGACAGTATGCTCTGGTATACCCTTTTTCCCAGGTTAGTAGTGGATGGGGTCCCTTCCACTGTCTAATACAGAGATCTCTCCAAAGGATCCTTCCTATCTTTTTGCTCTTATTTGATGGAATTGTCTTTCTGCTGCTGTACTTCCATTTTTTGCCAAATTTAAAAACTTAATAGTGTTTTATACATGAAGAACATCACTTAACACTTTCCCAAGCCTATGCTTGAATCAAATGAAACTGTTTAAGAAAAGCAGAAATATTTTGATGAAAAGTGCATGAGATACAGAACCTTGTTGAATATCATCTGTAGGAGTAACAGTCATAGAACCCAGCAATCTATCTATACTAGCATTACCTTCAGTGAGGGTTACTGACAATTGAGAATGAAAGCTTATATGACCAATAAAACAGGAAACATGACATGACTGTATGACAAACTGGAGAATGTGGAGTCAATGAAAAAAAAACCTTCTTAACTAGTTTGTATAGTGGCAGTTTTAATGTAGCATATTATATCACAGACATAAGCACTATCTGAAAATAGATTAGTAGGAGTGGATAAATTATCTTGCAATGCCTATATTACTGTTTACAATTCATTCTTTTATGTGGAAGAGAAACCTATGTCCTGTATTCTATAACAGAAAGCTGTTACATAGCCTCTTTGACCTGAAGCCAATTCATACATGAAGACAGAGATGCCACCTGCTATAGGGACTGAACTCATTTTGGAAAGGGAGACAAAAGGTGTGAGAGAAAACAAATTGTATTAATTTATCTGAAGGATAATGGCAGTCTATAATACCATGGATGTTAGCCAGTGCAGACTGCCAAAAAGATGAAAATTGCCATAAGCATTTATGTTGAACTGAAGAAAAGAGAACAATGATAATGTGTACTTCATGACCAAAGTGCTAAATCGCATGAGTTTGTCCATGTGTAATCATTTCGGCCACAGCATCATGAAAGGGAGTAATAATTTTATGTGCAGTATGTGGCATATGTAGTCCATTGTAAGGTTCTCTGAGACTGCCAAAGAACCCCACTGGGCATTTACTGAGTTGGAAAAATAATTTGAAACATTGGCAAAAATATGTCAACTCTAGAGAGCTGAGTATTAGAAAGAGCTTTATCCAAGGTAGTCTGAGCCTCTGGTGGAAGTGTTCTTCTGGAAGTAGGAGCTGAGTCTCCCTTGAGAATTCCAAAGAGAGGACTTAACTCAGGAGTAGTTGGCTTAAGATCTGGGTGGAGCCAATTACTGTTACCAATTAAAGTCTGAACATCATTTAGGGTTACAAGACATTTAACTTGGATCTGAACAGCTTGGGGCATAATTTGCCTGTGCTGAATAAGGTGTCCCAACATGGAAAGGGTGATGTAGTTTGCACATGTTCAGGGGTTATCACCAGACCTGCATTGCAGAGGGCATCATCTACTTGAATAAACATGTGGTGAAAGATGGAAGAGGATTCATGTGCCAAGAGAATGTCATCTACGTAATGGATAATGAATGTAGATGGATAGGACCATTGTACCAATCAAATGGCTATAGCCATAAACTCTTGGGCATGGATTGGACTTCACCATATTTTGTGGTAGACAACACCATTGAAAATGGTGCATAAGGGCCAGATTGTTAATAAGAGCAAACTAAAAATAAAACAATTTTTAGGGTTGAGAGGGACAGAAAAAAACAGTCTTTTATATCAATCACCATAAGGGAAGAATGTAAAGGAATAGCCACAGGACTGAGTAATCACTGTTGCAGTGCTCTCATAGGATCTATGGTGTGATTGACTGCCCACAAGTCCTGTAGCAATCTCCGTTTTCCTGATTTTTTTTTATTATTTATTATTTTTTATTTATTATTTTTTATTTTTTTAGTATTGGAATATTCCAGGTGCCCTGCCATCAGCTGTTCATCGAACAGTGTATAAGCTGTTATAAACTTCTCTTGTGTTAGGGGCCAATGATCAACCCAAACAGAGTCTTCAGACATCCAAGTTATCTTGCATGCCATCTGTGTAGTCAGAGAAGAGATCAAGGCCTCTCCTGAAAATGTGAGGGTGGGTAATCCATGCCCAAATGGTACCTTTAAGGAATAACTAGCTCTTTTCTCCTTTGAGAATTTTTGCCAGGCCCTTGATTGGGAGGAAATCTTCATACATACTTTCGGAGATTTGAACTGATTGTCCTCTTAGGATTCATTCCCCTTTCTAATGATTGGTTTTTAATGTAAAAGATTATGAGTGAATATTAACTGGAATTAGAAGCTGCTCCTCAGGATACTCAGTATTCCACTTAAATTTCAAATTGTTAGTTTTTCATTATTATTACAAAACAGCTGACACAGTCAACTGAAAAAGTGAAAAGGTTTTCTGGGTTCCTACCTTCAAAAGTTGTCTCTGACACAGTTGGTTTTGAACTGTAGTGGCACAGTACAATGTGGAAGGAGTGTTAGCAGAGGAGAACT
>NW_004524834.1:2771607-2775518 GCF_000260255.1 Octodon degus | reverse complement strand
AAAAAAAAATAAAATAAAATGCCAATCACAAGAGAGATAAAGAAAATGGTTCTATTTCCCTTGAGGCTGAAGATCCGATATTTACTCAGCAGAATTCCCCTGAGCTGCAGTGGCAAGGATTACACTTCTCCTCCTCAAAAACCATTGAGTGTTTTGGTTTTGCCCAGATTTGAAACATATACACAATTTTGAGCCTAACAAATTTGCAACGCAAGCAGCACACATAGCCAGTGCCAAGGCCACACAGTACCATAATCATGACCCTCCTACTTAGCATCTGGTACACAGGACTGTAGTTGGTGGTACACACCAACCTCTGTGGATGAATGGGGAAAAAAGATGTGTAGGCAGCTGGGGAATCCCATCTGGGTCTGCCTAAGACCAGAGTGCAAAGCGAATCCTGGAGCCCAGTTTGTGGCCCTCCCCTTAGGTGGCACTGTGCTGCTTGGAATACTGTTCACAATTTAAAAGAACTTTGCCTGTCTCTTATCTAACTGAGCAAGGCTAGAGGGCTTAAACTCTATCTGCTGTGCCTTTGTTCTACCCTCTTTGTCCTGTTTGGGACTTGACTTGAAAACAGTGCTCCACACTAAGTCCTTTATGGTGGTCTTAGAAATTACAGAAATACAAAAACCAAGAAAGCAACAAATATTTTTATATGCATCTATATGCATCTGTAAATATCTGTGGTTCTTGAAACTGTTTTTCTCATTTTTAACTCAGTCTCACGCTAGTGAGCCGCCATCCTGTACTTTTACACCCAGTGTGCCAGCATCAAGGCATGCCTGCGCTTAATAATGCTGGCTCTAACCAATCCGCTTCCCTCCTATGAGCCCTCCTTGGAAGTGTTCCCACAGCCCACACTTATCTCCTACCAGGCATCCTGATCAGGTGCCAAATGTAGGGATCCATTGGTCTCATGTGACTGGTTCTACCTGATGGGAAACAGTGGCAGGAATGAGACAAAGACAGACATGAAGACAAGAGCTTGGCTAGGTGGTGGCAGGTCAGCCTGGTTGGTGAGAGGAACTCACCAACAAAACAAAATGGATTTTATTTATACTTTTGAAATGTTAGTAACACATAATTTCTAGGTACAAGGTCGCCTAGTGACTAACAGCTGACCTTAACCCAGCAAGATGTTTATGTCAGGACTGATGTAGCTTGTTTGCTTCAGACACTGAGGTCTAGTCCACTTACACAGCTTTGACTGAGTTTCCAGTATCTCCAGCTCACAACAATATAGTATCCTCACATCCTACCATGTCATTAGAAATTTAAATAGAAGAACTTTCCTCAACCACATTGCTAGCCACAAAGGCAAAAATACAAGGGATACCAAACAAGAAAAGTCTAACACAATTTTAAGTAATACCTCAAATATGACAACTAGGCATACACATATGTTGTGTTTCTCAATCCAGGAAATCAAAAACAACTATCATTAATATGCCAAGTATCATAATGAAAAAATGATATAAACTACTGACTGTGTAAACAGTTTTTTAAAAATGCTTAGAAAGTCCTAAAATAAATCCCAGAGATAAAAATAATTTAAGAGAAATTAAATGTTTTTCATGGATTTATTAGTAAATTAAATATAACTAAGAAGCTTTCTGAGTTTTAGGATTTATTGATACAAATTTTGAAACCAAAATGTAAAAAAGGGAGTAAAGAGTGAATAAAATTTTAAACATATAATAGGTACTGTGAAAGAAAAGGAAACTTCTGAGAAGGAACAACTGCAATGAGGGAAAGGAGAAAAGAAAGAAGGATGGGAAAAAAATACCTATATATGTGTTCACACAGTATATCTTGGATAATTGTACTGTTGATTTATACTACCCTGTTAAAAGGAATAGTTAATACTTAATGTTTTTCTTTCTAATTATTTGAACAATTTTGCATGCTTATATCTGGTAATCTGAACAACTAACTTGAGGACAACAATATACTATATAACAATCATTGTTGAATTCCTATCATTTTGTTTAAGGAAATTCTGTATCATTTTTAATGTTTTTCTTTCCTATTTTTTCTCCTTAAACATAGTGAAAAATGTCATAACAGAAGATCATGTTGTGACTACAAATAAATATAAATATAAATATAAGGAGAATATATGAGGGAGAAATATGATGCTAAAGAGAAGTAATATTTGAAAGAAAAATGACTGCAAATGTCCCCAAATTAAAGTCCAATGATGAACCATATCTGGAAAGCCCAGAGAATAACATGTACAATAAATTAAACAGAAAAAGACAGGAAATATTTTTTTAACAACAAAACAGTCCTTTATTTATATCCTCATTTTTTGTTTTGTTTGGTCAGAGATTGGTGTTCCATTGCAGTTAGAGAAGCTGTATTTGGAGAAGCCTTTAAAGGACATTTTCATACTTGATGCCAGTCCAAAGATTTTTCTTTCTTTCTTGCTTTCTTTCTTTCTTTCTTTCTTTCTTTCTTTCTTTCTTTCTTCTTTCTTTCTTTCTTTCCTTCGTTCATTTTTCTGGCAGAACCGGGAATTGAACTCAGGCTCTTGCACTTGCCAAGCAAGCACTTATTCTACTGAGCTATCTCCCTGGCCCCAATGTTAGGTACTAGAATTCAGCAAATAACCCAATATTTAGTACAGTAGTCCATAATAGTACTGAGTTAATAGCACAACTCACAATTGTCAGAAGTTGTTGACTTGAGCCTTTAACGGATCAGCATATTAATATAGCTTTACTTTTAATACCTCATGGTTACGTTTTTTTCTGCTGAATGGTTAAGGTCAAGTTAAAGAAAAACCCATACAACTAAAAATGTAACTTTTACTATCTGATAAGGTCAGTTAAATACCTTCAGGATTTACCCTGAAACCATATGCAGCCGTTTGTAGATCTTTTTCAGTGTTAGCCATCTGGATGAGTCATGGCCATTGCTTGACCGATTTGCTTTCCATGAAAGCCTGAAAGATTTTTTTCTCTCTAGGTGACTGTCCTTAGGCACAATATAACATTGTAGCTCATTTTCTTGTGAAGTCCCATAATCTCCTTGATCAGAAATTTTGGGACACCACTTAGTTATGGGATATCACAGCAGAGGTTCTCTTATGTTGTGAGTCCTCACTGGCCTTGAAGGGCTAACGTCAAAATATTGACTATCTTTTTAGCCCATCTATGTTTCAAATTTTTCGTCTGTAAACTTTAGTTGTTAAATATCCAAAAGAGAAGCTTAGTGATATTCTTAACCTGTAAGAAAGGCAGTTATGTTTAACATTACTATCTATCTGAACATCAAATACCTAAGACATAAAATGAAACTGCTATTTTCTAACAACCACGGATATTCTAAAATTTAAATTCCTATAGGATGTTAAAAAACAATCACATTCTTTACACAGAAACTTAGAAATCAAACCATATGCAACATTGCAGCAGGACAATCCTATTGCATTAATGTATGTACACACAAGATCATTAGGATAGATATATAGTTACTTTCTCTTAGTTCATTGAGAAGAAAGGTTTGTACTAATATTTTTTAGACATCAAGTCTACATCTTGTACTCTGAATAACTACTATGAAGACAACAATATGCAATGTATTAGTTATTGTAACTGTACTACTAACCTGTTTTGAAATGGTTTCATTGTTGTTTTATCTTTATTCTCATTTAAATGAATTAAAAACCACTTAAAGAAATAAGAGAATAAACCACCAGTCATTTATACTTAGATATATTTTTATGTACTAAAATCAAACATAAGCACCTAAAAAAAGCAAAGAAGGAAACATCTTATCTAAAAAGGAAGAAAGATAAACTTTATAACCACAAAGGCTCTGGAGATAAGCACCTGTATGGCAAGTACAGGGTTCTGAGTTCAATCCCTGGTATATATATATATATATATATATATATAATTTTA
>NW_004524834.1:2768596-2771507 GCF_000260255.1 Octodon degus | reverse complement strand
TCTTCAGTTTATCATGAGACGAACTACTTTGCTCCACTGTGTGCTCCCTGATGTCATCATTCTGCTGCAGCACATAGCTAGAAGCTTCTGAGCCAAGTGACCATGAATGTAAAGCTTTCCCAGTAATAGCAATGGTTTCCTCAGTAGTTCCGGCTCAGGAGTCAAAATACAACTTTCCTCCTTTCAGTTGATTTTCCTTTGGCAAAATAGCCACAGTGACAGAAAGCTAACTAGCACAGTAATTATAAATGTTCTATGAAATGCTTCATATAGTCTCATTAAGGGACAGTAACATAGCGCAGGAAACTAAGTGCCTCCTTAGGCAAGCACAGGGACCAGGGTTCGATCCCAGGTACCACATGCCTCACCAGCCCTGCCCCTGAGCACGCTGATTCAGCAATAGAGTTTGGGCATGATAGTACTTGCTTGTAATCAAAGCGCTGAGTGGGCTGAAAAGAGGAGGACTATTATGAGTTCAAGTTGTATAGAGAGCCTTGTTGTAACATCTGATGAGTCATCAGTTATTTGGACTGGCCAAAATTGTTCCAATACTCTATAGTATGTCTATACTGTACTCGATAGATTGATGGGTATGTGGGGGAGGACACAAGGAGTAAAGTATCCAGAATGGCCTTCTGCATTCCTCCAAATTAGCAACTTAGCACTTCTGCTAAAGTAAGAAACCCTACCCACCCATATAAATCTGTAGTGGCCACATCGAGAGGCCTTGCCACAGGCCAGTGATGTTCAGCAGTAACTGAAACATTGAACCTGTGTTTAATACCCTTTAAATCCTTTTCCTTCACAAGCCACCTGCATCTCTGGCTGATTTTGCTTGATCTGCTGAACCCAATAAGTATTAGAAGACCCCAAACCCTTACATTTCTTTCCCTTATTCATAAATTTTTCAAGGGAAAAATGACTAATTGAGCAATAGGAATATCTTGAGTGATTTGAGCAATGATTCAGGTAGATAGAATAATAATCCTGATTTATCTTGCCTAATCAGTATCAATTATAGCAGCAAAAACCCATAGACTTTTTAAAAATGAGAGTATTGCAGCTTAGAAAGATTCCCACTCTACCCTGAAGCATGGGTCCATAGACTCCAGTGTACTGGTTTTGAATTAAGTAGGAGGCCGAAAGTGGAACAGATTATAATTTAGGAAGCCATTTATTAGCTGGGCCAGTGACACATTAGCCACACTCCACACAGGGAGGCACTAACCAGCAGTGAGATAAGGTTTGCCTGGTCTTTTAAAGTAAAAAAAAAAAAAAAAAAAAAAAAAAAAAAAAAAAACTACATTCTGGTATGCCGATGAGATTGGGGGAGGGCCTGTGAAGTTCTCAGAGAGGAAGAACTTAATCTTATGGGACTTGACAGAACAATCTTGGCCATGGAATTTGTATGTTTGTATGCAGAGCAATCAAGGTCAGTGTAATATTATGGCTTTAGTAAATTTTCTTACTCCTAGAACATTTTTAACTATTGAATTAGATTAGATACGGGAGGGAGACAGTTACTCAGTTACTTATTACTAAACAACCTTAAGCAGAGAGTGAGACCACATTTTGTAGAGTAGATAACAGGAAGCATAAGGGAACCTAAGTATAGTTTTCCATAGTCACAGCACAAAATTCAATTGATCCATTGCATCCAATGGGAATAATTTGGGCCACATTTCAAGAGTCAATAAGAATTTGGAGGAGGAACTGAGGTCCAAGCTTCCACTGTCTGTTGTTGCTTGCCAAAGGTCAAAGAGGTTAGTTGTGGGAGAGGGGCAAGCAACCCATATTAATTGATGGGCCAAGGAGGGGCCCATTGGAAGTTTCCCTGAATGGGTCATCCTTCCACAGCTGCAACTACATTGCACACAGCAGTGTAATACTAAAACCGAACTTAAAATACCTGTCATTTTGGTCTTCTAAATGTTTACTGCTCCTAAGGTCATGACAATTATTGCAATAATCCCTTTAAAGTATTTGTAAAAGGCATTAAAATTAAATAAGAAACAATGAAACAAAATGTCATTGACTTGTTCTGCTACAATGTTGTATATGGTTTGATTTCTAAATTTCTGTGTAAGAAATGTGTAATTGTTTTTAACATTATATAGGGATTTAACTTTTGAATATTTGCACTTTTGAAGGCCAATATCTGAATTATTAATTTTTCAGCTTCTAAGTCATTGATAATTCTCTCAGTAGCTTCAATAAACATGCAACAAATTCTTGGAAAGGTTCATCAGGGTCTGACCTGGTAAAAGCCAAGATGAGGGATGTTTCACTCTTACAAGGGAGTTCCCTCCAGGCCCTAATTGCAGCTATCTTAGTTTGCTCATCTATTTGCAAGGCAAAGCTCAGTTGATTGTTTGTGCTAGCCAAAACATCGTCCCCAATTAGCATATTTTTTGTAATAGGTATGTTGTGAACCACATTCAGTTCTGCCTGGCCCATGCAATATTCAAAGAAATTTCTTCTGCACAATAATCTCCTTGAATCAAACATGACTTAGCTATCCCTTTCTAATCATTTGGGGCCATAGTCTGTTGTCCTAGCATTTCTACTAAATTAAAGGTAAAAGGAGAAGTAGGGCCATAGGTAGCAACACATTGTTAATTCTTCTAAGGTTTTAAAAAGTACGGACCTGAAGACATACAATTTGTTCCAGATTAGTAGGGACTTGAACTTCAGAAACAGGGCAGAGATGTTGAAAACACTCAGGGGACTCCAACACCCAGTCTGTCTTTTTAAAATGCCAATCACGCAGTCCTAGCCCAGGTCCGGTGAGTGTGGGGAGAGTTTCCTGCTACCCTGCACCAGCGGGACCAGTCCCAGCCCAGGCGCAGCTTGGGCCGGACCCTCTCCCAGCCCCTCGGGCGGCCCCCCACCACTCTGCAGTGCCTCCCCC
>NW_004524834.1:2728970-2768256 GCF_000260255.1 Octodon degus | reverse complement strand
TATATATATATATATATATATATATATAATTTTAGCTTGCAAGATGGCTTGGAGTCTCTTTATTTTCCCAAACACATATATCATCCACACCTTACCACAAATATACACTAGTTTTCTTTACTGTGGTTTTATTTCCTGAAATATAGTATGATGACACATGACCATATAGTTCCTCACTGTAAGCCTTAGAATAACTGTGTTGAAAACCAAAGTCCTTAAATTCTCCTATATTGCTCCCCTAAAAATCTCTGGCTTCACCAAGTGCACTTGAGCCAGTAGACATTAAGCAGCTGTACTGGCACTAAGCAGTATTCTGTGCATAGTTACTCCACACAGTAAATCCCCTGCTTAACAACAGGTTCCATTCCAGGAGAACACTTACTAGTTGGATTTGCTCATAAGTGAGACTGTCTTATGTATCCTTGACACAAATGCACAACATAAAGTAGAGAAAACCTGAATGCACAAGAAGACTATGAACTATTTTTTTACTTTTAGAGTAAAAATAATAGAAAAATTGCAGTGGAATAGTAGATCTCACAGCTTCACTGATTTTGTTCTTGTTATTTAAAATTGTGCCAGTGCTGAATGATTGATGTTACAGTTTAAAATTGAGTGTCATCAACTATCTTTTCACATTTCTTCAGTCTCTTAAATATTTCCACTTTTGTTTCTATGGCTATTGCTTTGAATTTCCTAGAAATCTCCTCCACACCACCACTACTTTGAGAGCTCCTGGGCTCTGGGTGAGCCCTGCACAGCTCTACACTATACAGTGTAGATCAAGCACACAGCAGCACAACTACAGTGATGCCAGGCAGAAGTGAGCTAGTTCAGTGAGCTGTTCACATTTATAATATTTAGTATTTAGAGTCCTGTTCTGGGAAAGTGTGCGAATGGAATGTTCATAAGTCAGGACTTATGATGTGATATTCATTTTCATTCATGTTTCCAGTCATACCTTAGATCAGCATTTAATCATGCAAAAGTTTTATGGACACATACCTGGGCTACACTGTTAAGTAACTCTATGGTGTATAATATTATAGGGAAATGGCTCTGTAGTTATGCAACATAATACCCTGTCTAATGAATATCCAGAATATGTTTTCTTTAATCTTTTGAAATATCAGTGAAGCCTGGTAGACAGTCTCCTTGAATTATCTGATTAATAATCATTTTAACTTTACTACAAAGGCAAAATGATAGTTAATCTTTCATTGAATAGTTTAATAAAATTTGTCTACTACTATAGAATATAATATATTGATATGCCATTTAATGATATTAAAAGTATAATTATTTTCCAAGTCTGAATGCATACATGTCAACAAAATAATTATACTTATGAAGATTTATATACTTTATACTTTTTATACTATTATGTTTTGTTTTTATAGTATTTTATATCTTTCTCAGACTTACGAAGCATAAGATATCAAATATAAAATTTCTGGCTCCATTGATGTTATTTCTGAAGTGAATAGCTCTTCAGAAGCATAAAGCATCCGGCCACTATATGAATCCTTTATAATTTCTCACCCACATGGTAACAGAGATTTTTATCCTAATATCAGTGTCTTACAGGTCAGTGTAGAATACTTAAATATGTGATAAGGACAGACATGATAAATGCATATTCCTGAAACATATATCCCAGCATGGCTGTAGTTCTGTGGGTAAAAGTGAACATGAATTAAAGTAATAGTCTATCTTGGAATCTCTAAGTATTTCATTTACTATCTTTTACATAGTCTTTTCCTTTCTTGTCAACTGCTGGACATTTGTATGAGAACTATAGGAATGAATTGCTTAACAGACACCATTTTTATGTATTTTAACATAGTTTAATGAAAATTACAAAATACATAGTTGAAGATAAATTTAATATAATTTCGTCCCAATTTGTTGCCAAGAAAAGGATGTCAGTTTAACAGTGTGATAGCAACAACTAGGGGAGACTTATTTCTAAACCACTTTCAAGCATTTTGGTTACCTTTTACATAGTCAGTGAAGAAACTGAGTGACTCTTCTAAAGCAAATCTGGAAAATAAAAGAAATCCAACTAAAAATGCCTAGGATGCCAAGCTAAACAATGCCTATTTCTCTCAGGAATTCACTGCTCACAGGGAGCATATGTTCTTCACTCCTTCATGATGACAGTTATGGGGATTTAATTTAAAATGCCCTCCACAATGTACAAAATAATGTGGAAATACAGTCAAATGAATTAGCTTCTAATTATTTTCCAAATATTAGATGAGTTTTTAAAAAATTTTATAACTGAGTTTACACTTGCTGGATGTCTTTCTTTGGTGGATGAACACTAGGTAAGTAAATTCTATCATTTATAGGGAAGTATTCTTGATAATAAAATGTTGAATTTTACAGAATAATTTATATCAAACTTATATAAATCTTATAAAACTAGTTGATTTCCCATTAAAATATGCCAAGAAGGTAAAGTATATTAAGGCTATTTGTGGAATTTTAAAATTTTGAATACAAAATAGCAATAAATAACCATAAGACAGTTTCAAAACAGGCCTAAAGGTGACAAACAATAATAACACATTGTTATATTCACAGTAGTTGCTCTTTTTTTTTTTTTTTCGAACTGGTGATTGAAATCAGGCCCTTGTGCTTGCTAGGCAAGCACTTATTCTACTGAGCTATTTCCAAGACCCCAATATTTATTTGTTTTTTAACAGTAGTTGTTCAGAGTACAAGATACAGGCACGAAATGTTGTCCAGAAAATTACTAGCACAAAACTTTCCTCTAAATGAAGAAAAACCATCTCTATAATTATCTTAACTTTTGTGTTTGTGTATGTATTGTTTTCTTCTTCCATTGCTTGCTTTCCTCTTTTTTCTAATAGTTTTTGTTTTCTTCTTTTGTGAACAGCTTTTTCCCCAATGCATAATATATACTGTACAGTTTAGATATGTTTACTCTTTTAGATTCTCACACTAGTTAGGTAATACATTTATTCATGATGTTCTGGTTTATTTCACTTACAAGTATGGTATTGTGTTACATCCATTCACCTTCAGAATTCTCAAGTTTAACTTTCTTTACAATTGTGTACTATTTCATTATATCAAAACAGCCCATGTCTTTTTTATCTACTTCTCAAATAATGGGCTTTCACCTTGTTTCTAAGATTAGGCTGCTATAAATTGCACTGCTAAAAACATCTGTGTAGGGCCAGGGAGATAGTTAGGTGATCTAAGCACCTGCCTGGCAAGTGTGAGGACCCTGGTGTGATCCCTGGTAACACATGAAATGCCTGCCCCATGCAGAGCTGGCCACCAAAACCAGGTATGGTCATGCATCTCAGTAATCCCAGCACTGGCTTGGCTGAGACAGGAGGATCACTGTGAGTCCATGCTGTGTAGTGAGACTATGTGCTAAATAAATAAATAAAATATTCAAAACAAAGAAAATACTTCAAAAAATCCATGCATACATATACCTGTGGTATGATGTTTTTAAATTTTCTGGAAAGATAAGCAGAAAGAATCTAACTGGGTCAAATGGGACCTCTAATAAAAGTATTTCAAGAAATCTCTACACAGATTTCCACAGAAGTTGTACCAGTCTATACTCCCACCAATAGTAGAAAAGGGTTTCTTTTCCCCCACAGCTCTGCCAGCATTTGTTTTTCGTTGATTTCTTGATGAAAACTATTCTTTCCAGGTGAAATGGAATCTCTGTGTCATTTTCATTTGTATCTCTAAAATGACCAATGATACCAGATAGATATAGATATAGATATAGATATAGATATAGATATAGATATAGATAATTTGCACTTCTTCTAAGTGTTTACTCATTTGGAACACCCATTTTGGGATTATACCTCTATCAGTTTTAGGTATTCTTTCAAAGAACCAACTCTTGGTTTCATTAATTATTTGTACTATTTCTTCATGTCCATTGCATTAATTGCTGTTCTGATCTTTATAATTTTCTTCCTTCTTGCCATTTTAGGCTTCACCTTTTCTTCTTTTTCTAGGAATTCTAAGTGCAGCATAAGATTATTTATTTGGGCTTCCTCTGTTTTCCTGATGTGAGTATTCACAGCTGTAAGTTTCTCTGTTGACTGCTTTAATTGTGTCCCACAAGTTCTGGTAATTTCTATCTGCATTATTGTTTGACTTTAGATATTGTTTAAATTTTTCTTGAATTTCATCTGTGATCCACTGTTCATTCAGTAATGTGTTATTTAATTTCCATATAGTTATGAATTTTCATGATTTTATGCCAATATTTTCCAGTTTCATTGCAGTCTGGTCAGATAGTATGCATGTAACAATTTCAATGTCTTTGCATTTCTTTTTTTTTTTTTTTAATTTTATTTATTTGTGTGTGTGTGTGTGTGTGTGTGTGTGTGCGCGGCCAGCTCAGCCCACCAGGGGGCAGGGCGGGCTGGCATGTGGTGCTGGGGGATTGAACCGTGGTCCCTGTGATTTGCCAAGCTTGTTCTAAGTAGGTGCTTTAGACCACTGAGCCATCTCACCAGCCCCCTGTCTTTGCATTTCTTTAAGCATGATCTACATTGTGTGGGGCAGGCCACAGCTCAGCAGGGCTTTAGCTATGGTGGGTAGAGTGCAGGTCTTTAAGAGACTCCAGTGATGGAGGAGGCAAGGGAAGGGCTCAACAAGGCCTTTTAACTGTTTGTGGCTCAGTCTGCTTTCCCTGGTGGTGGGATGGAGAGTAGAAGCTCTGCAAGGCTTCTACATCAGTCAGGGGTCAGAGAAGGACTTACCAAAGCACCTGTGATGGAGGAGGGCAGAAGAGCTCAGAGAGGCTTCTTCTCCAGTGGGTGGGTGGGGTGTTGGCACAGATGATCCCAAGAAAGTCAGGGAAAGGCAGGCTCATAAGGGCCCTTGTAGCTTTTTCCCTCTTTTCTTTCTTTGATATGTCTCTCATGTTTTGTCTATTTTATTTATATTTTAAATAATGTTTGGATTCTGTTCTCTCCATTATATCTTGTATTCTATATTATTAACAAAGATTTTATGTATATAAGTACAGTATAGAATTTATCTATACTTTTCTTACAATCCTTAATTCTTTTCCCCTTGCTTATTATTGCTAGTTTTTTATTTTTCCTTCCTTGGCCAAATCTGGGAATGTTTAATCCAATGAGTTAATATCTACATAAATTGAACATTACAACTGTATGTTTACATATCAGCTAATAAAATGACTAAATGTAAAACTTAAATTATTGCTAGTTTTTAAGTTTGGGAATTTCTTTTCATTAAAAATGAATCATATAGGGGCTGGTGAGATGGCTCAGTGGTCTAAAGCACCTATTTGAACAAGCTTAGCAAAGCAAAGGGACCACGGTTCAATCCCCCAGCACCACATGCCAGCCAGCCGCGCCCCCTGGTGGCCTGAGCTGGCCACACACACACACACACACACACACACACACACACACACAAATAAATAAACAAAAATTTAAAAAAAATGAATCATATAGGTGTGGAAGAGCTTCCAGCTGTCATGTGCCCACAGGAATACACCAGCCCTAAATGAGGGCATGTTGCATGAGTGAAAACCTCTGCCACGCCCTTGGGACACCCCAAAGGCCCCCGTCCAAGCCCAGCAAGTTAGTGAGAACTTCTGCCATGCATTCAGGACTCCCCAAATCCAACACAATCTGAGGCTCAGTGAATGTGTGGGAGGGCTACTGCTTTCCCCTGCATGCCATGGGCCAGGGGAACAGCACAGGGGCAAAACAGGTTTACTTCCTAGGGCTGCATCATGAAGGCATTGAGCACAACAGCTAGACCCAAAACAGGCACAACTACATAAACTCAAACTTAATAGATCTGCACCCCAATTTCAGTAAGTGTTAAGGTTATAAATGCACCAAAACAATACACCAAGGTCAGAGATCAGTACTATATGAAACGACAAAGAGAAGGAGCAAAATGCAATCTCAGGCCTCTAGCCCAACCAAACAAGTGCAGGGAACACTAGATCAGCCGAAATGCATGAATTAATAGCGACTGATGTAAAGAAACAACAACAGAAATGTATACAGGAACACAGATCAGAAATAATCTCTGAAATAAAAAAAAAGAAAGCTCTGAATTAATAGCATCTGAAGTAAAGTGTCAAATGCAGAAACATATAGATGAAATCAGATCAGAAATAACTTCTAAAGAAAAATAATTAATAGTGCTTCTTAAGAAGACACTGATAAAAAAATAGAGGAGATAAGAAAAGTGATGGATTCCTTGAATAAGCATTCCAGGAAAAAAATAGATCACATGAAGCAGAGTCAAAGAGATATAGAGGAACTTAAAATCTCAATCACAAGCTTGCAAAATCATTTGAGTGGAAGTGAACATAGAGTTTCAGATCTTGAAGATGCTGTCATAGCTAGTGAAAAGATGAGAAAATATCTCTTAAAAATGACTAGGATGCAGGAAATAGAGATACATCAACCACAAGATGATTCAAAGATGAAAAACTTGAGACTAATAGGCATCAATGAGAAAGAAGGAGTCAGTACAAATGACATTAAAAAAATATGGGCAGAAGTAATAGCAGAAAACTGACCAAATATGAGAAAGCCTTCTGACATTCAGGTAATTGAAGCCTATAGAACTCCAAATAAGTTCAACCCAACTAAAAACACATAAAGACATATATTAGTCAAGATCCCCGAAGTCCAGCAAAACGATAATATACTAAAAGCCACTAGAGAAAGGAAACACATCACATTTAAAGAAAACATGTCAGAATAATGGCAGATTTCTCTTCACAAACCATAAATGCAAGAAGAGTGTGGAGTAGAGTTCTTCAAGTCCTCTATGAAAACAAATTCCAGCACAGAATACTATACCCTGCAAAACTCTCTTTCAAGTTGAAGGAGAAGTGAAATGCTTCCATGACAAAGAACAACTAAATACTTTCAAGATCTCAAAGTCAGCCCCACACAGACTACTAAAAGACATTCTAGACAGGGAACAAAATGATCAGAACTCCAAGGATAAGAACAGAAGGAGCCCACTAAGTAAGACAAACAATTGAACACAGGAGAAAAAGTAGTAAAAAAACATCAGGTAAATAACATGTCAAACATAAATCAATACATGTCAATTACAATCATCAATGTAATTCATCAATTAGAAGAAATAGATCTGAACAGGGGATTAGTAAACACAATCCAACAATATGCTGCATACAAGAAGCACACTTAACTCATAAAGAAATTCAGAGGCTGAAATTCAAAGGGTGGAAAATAATACAACACACCACAGAACTTCAGATAATATCAGAAATAGAAATCCTGTTCTCAGACAGTCTCAACTTCAGACCAACAATGATCAAATGAAATACAGAAGGCCACGACATACTGATTAGGGGAAATATTCAAAAGGAAGAGGTAACACACATAAATGTATATGCACCAAACACGGGAGAACCCAACTATATAAGACAAATCTTAATGGACATGAAAAATCTAATATCCAATATGACAATCTTAACAGGAAACATTAACACCCCATTTTTCCAAAAAGATGGGTCCAGCAGACAAAAAAAGCAATGAAGTAGCAGGACTGAAGGAGAGCTTAGAACAAATGGACTGAGTGGGCATATACAGAACATTCCACCCAAAAAGAGCTGAATATACTTTTTTTTTTCAGCTGCACATTGGTCATTTTCTAAAACAGACCACATACTGGTCCATAAGTCATGATTAAGTATATGCAAGAAAACAGAAATTATCCCATGCATATGAAGAGCAAACAAAACCCAAAGCCCAAAGACAGGAAGAAATCATAAATATTAGTGCAGAAACAGATTAAATTGAGATGAAGAAAATAGTTTACAGAATTAACAAAACAAAAAGTTGGTTCTTTGAAAGATTAAGTAAAATTGATAAACCCCTAGCTAACCTCATCAAAAAGAGGAAAGAAAAAATTCAAGTACAAGCAATAAGGAATGAAAAGGGTGCAACTACCACAGATCCAGTAGAAATTCAGAAGATTATCAATAGCTACTTTGAGAACCATTGCTCTCACACAATAGAAGACAGAGAAGAAATGGACAGTTGCCTGGAAAGATACAAATTACCAAAACTGAATCAAGAAGATATAACAACACTCAATAACTCAATAATAGTCAATGAAATACAAAATGTAATAAAAAGCTATCAACAAAGATAAGCCTAAGCTCTGAAGGATTCACAGCTGAATTCTACAAGTAATTTACATAAGATATAATCCCTAAACTCCTCAAACACTTCAATGAAATAGCAAAGAAAACATTTCTCCCAAAATCATTCCTGGTTTCCAGTATTATACTCATACCATAACCAGGGAAGATGCAACTAAAAAAGATAACTACAGGACAATCACCCTCATGAACATAGATGCAAAAAACCTCATAAAATTATAGCAAATACAATACAGTAAATCATCAAGAAGATTATACACCATGACCAGGTAGGATTCATCCCAGGGATGCAAGGATGATTGAATATATGCAAATCTATAATGTAATATACTACATCAATAAAGCCCAATCTAAGCATCATATGATCATCTCAATTGATGTGGAAAAGATCTTTGACCAAGTGCAACACTCATTAGTGTTCAAAGTTCTACAGAAAATCAGAATAGATGGCCTATACTTCAATCTGATAAAAGATATCTTTGACAACACAATGGCTAACATAATTCTGAATGGGGAATGACTGAAATCTTTTATTCTCAGATATGGTATAAGAAATGATGCCCTCTATCACTCCTCCTATTCAATATAGTTCTGGAATCATTAGCTAGAGCCATTAGACAAGAGAGAGAAATAAAATGAGTAAGATTTGGTAGAGAAGTTAAATTATCATTATTTTCAGATGACATGATACTTTACTTGAAAGACCCAAAAACTTCCACCAAGAAGCTATTAGAATTGATACACAAATTTAATAGCATAACAGGATACAAGGTCCATACAAAAAAGTGAAAAGCATTCCTCTGCACAGATAACAAACACACTGAGAGGGAAATTAGAGAAACAATACCTTTTACTATAGCACTGAGGAAAATGAAATACCTTGGAATTAATCTAAAGAAGTCAAAGATCTTTTCAACGAAAATTACAGTACTCTTAAAAAAGTGAACATAGAGGTTTTCAGAAAAGGAAAAGTTATTCCATGCTCTTGGATATGAAGAACCAACATTGTGAAGATGGTCATACTCCCAAAATTTCTGTACAGATTTAATGTAATCCCTATCAAACTATCACCAACATATCTCACAGACATAGAGAAATTTTTCCTAAAATTTATTTGGAACCAGAAAAGACCTAGAATAGCAAAGGCAATCTTGGGAAACAAAGACAAGGCAGGAATCATTACAATTCCTGATTTGAAATTATACTACAAAGGTACTGTGATAAAATGAGCATGGTACTAGAAACAAAATATACCCAAGGATCAGTGGAACAGATTAGAAGATGCAGAGTACTCTCTAAACACACTCAGTCAGCTGATCTTCAACAAAGAGGCCAAACACACTTACTGGAAGAAAGACAGCTTCTTTAATAACTGGTGCTGCAAAAACTGGCTTTCTACATGCCTAAACACTAAAATTTGACCCAGTTTTTTCACCATTTGCTAAGTTAAAGTCTAAGTGAATTAAAGATCTAAACGTTAAAACAAAAATACTAAATTTCCTGGAAGAGAAAGTAGGAAGAACTCTTGAAGACATAGGGATAGGCAAAGTGTTCATGAACAGAAACCAAATTACATGGGTACTAGTTGAAAGAATTAACAACTGGGATCTCCTCTTATTGAGTAGTTTTTCACGTCAAGAGAAATTAGCAAAAAAAGTGAAAGACAATCCACAATTTTCAAAATAATCTTGACTAATAAACACTCTGACAAAGGTCTGCTCTCTAGAATAGATAAAAAACTAAAAAACATTAGAGCCCCTAAATTTAAAGAACAAATCCAGAAATGGGCAACCGAGATCAACACACAGTTCTCAGAGGATGAAATAAAAGAAGTGAATAAATATATGAAAAATTGTTCCACATCACTAATCTTCCATGAAATGCAACTTAAAACAACACTGAGATACCATCTCACCCCACAAAGAATGTCTATCGTAAAGAAATCACCCAACAACAAATGTTGGAGAGGCTGTGGGGTAAAAGAAACACTTCTCCACTGCTGGTGGGAATGTAGACTGGTGCAACAATTATGGAAATCATTGTGGACACTGCTTAAAATACTAGGACTGGACTTTACATTCAAGCCAGGAATCCTTCTCCTGGAAATTTTCTTGGATGAACTGAAAATATTATATCATAGTGATATATTTGTACCTATGTTTATAGTAGCAGAATTGTGACAGCCAAATCTTGGAAACAACCAACATGCCCATCACCTGAAGAATGGCTGAACAAGATGTGGTTATTTTCTACAATGGAGTATAACTCAGCTATAAAGTATGATAAACTTAAAACATTTATATTTAAGTGGATGTCACTTGAAGATATACTGATAAGTGAAAAACACCAGACTCACATGTGTAAATATTGTATAGTCTCCCTAGTATATTTTGATTGTAATTTGCATTTTACCAGAGAATATTACTTTATTTCTCTTATATATTTAGGAAGAAGAATGATCTGGAGAACTTTTCTTTTCCATGTAGTGCTATGTGGTAAACGTGGAAGAAAGTTTTCCCAGCATCAGATTAATGCTAGTGGATATTTTGAGATTACTTCCACTCATATTTTCTGTTCAACCCAAGGCCAAATTTAATAATCTCAATTACTAAGTTAACATTCTTAAGAAATTTTAATTCCTTCTACATTGTCTATGGAATATCAGACCAAATTGTGCTTTCAACTTTTGTTCATTTTAAATCCAGACAGGAAATGTCTACGCAGCTTCAGAAAACACTCCCGCTGCAGTACTTTCATTTCTGATTCATGTTTGTGTGTCTCATCCTAAATGTTTTCTTAAAATTTCTTCTACTCCAATTACACACTTGTGTTTCATTTTATATTTCTTTTTTTCACATAAGGAAGCATTTATTTGGGGTTTAACATGAGAAATCATACAAATAAAGTTTGTATAAAAACAAATCCAGTCATAACACAAAACAAGGACAAAGTAAAAACAAAAAAAAATTAATTGATAGCTGTGCACAGTTGGACAGGGTGTCTTGTACACTAGAAAGTCTTTTACAAAATAATCATTAGAATAACAGAAGACTAATATTCAGTGTATTCCTGGAAGATTTCTTTAGCATCTCCTGTTTCCACCAATGTCTTTCTCTTTAGAATGGCTAGTAATTGTTTTGGTAATTACCACCTCCTTGGGATACCTTGCCATATGCTCTGTTGACCACTGTAGTCTGCATATTCCTGTCCTTATCCATAGTTCCTATAGCTATACCCAGTATAATAATATCTTCCATAGCCACTATAGTTTTGATCATCACCATAGGCACTATTATTATTTGCATATCCTTGATCACAATAGTTACTAAATCCTTGGTTCCAATTTTGGCCCTGACCACAACTCCTAGTATTACCTCATCCTCCAGCTGCAGCTCTTCTTCTTATTTTTGTTGTTGTTGCTGTTGCTGTTGCTGTCCATAGACCTCTTTGTGCTGTGAAACTTTTTTTGTTGTTGTTCTGCTTTGATTTGTTGTGGAAACAGTGATTAAACTCAGGCCCTTGCGCTTTCCAGGGAAGCACTTTTTCTATTGGGCCATCATCCTGGCCCCCATGCAACTTTGATTTCACACTTTCCATAACCAAATTGAAGGTATCTGTTTTCTAAAAATTTCTTGACTGGCTCTTCATCTGCATAAGTGATGAAACAAAATCCTCTCCTTTCATTTGCTTTTGCATCCATGGGAAGATCAATATTTTCTATCTCTCCAAAAGATCCAAAATATTCTTTAATCTGTTCTTCAGAAGTATCTGGGCTCAGTCCTCCTTCTTTCTCTTTTCAAGCATTGGCCCTTTTAGAGTCTATCAATTTACCATCCAGTTTGTGTTCTTTTTATTCCAAAACCTTATCAACACTAGAAGCATCTTTGAAAGGCACAAATCCAAATCCTCTTGATCTTCCAGTGACTGTCTGTATTAATTGTACAATCTACAACTTCCTCAAATCAAGACAACTACTCCATCAGATCTTTCTTGCTTGTGTCCCATCTCAAGCTTCCAATAAAATTTATCATCATCTTGCTGGTTGTTGTTCATGTTGATCTTGGACCCCCTCGGTGAACTCCTCTATATTGATATACTAGTTCATGTCCTTCATGATGGTGGAGCCTTAGGCAGGGGTGCACGGGTGTGTGGTATAGGTCGCAGGCATGCTGGCCACAGTGGAGAGTTGTATATTTCATTTTATATTGCTATGGAGATTTTTGTTTATATGTTACTGGTGGCTATTATTAGGATAAAGATGGCAACATTATTTTTTTTAAACACTCGTCACCCATTTAACATCAAAACAGATGAGATACTTTTTTCCTGGGAGTCTTGAGTATGAGGTCTAGATATACTTGATTAATATTTATATAGAGCTGTGATAATTGAGAAGAAATTGTAAGTATTATCATAATATTTTGAATGATATAAGAATGTTAATTTTGAGCTCACAAAATGTGAAAAATCAGCAATTGCACTTAATTTAATTTAATTACCTATTGAATGGATGAAACTTGAGACCACACTCATAAGTGAAATGAAGCAGATGTACACAAATGTCATATTGTCTCCCCAATGTGAGATGCTGAAAGAGCAAATAAAATTGAAAGTGTTTGATAGATATTGTAAAATGGTAAGAAACTATTTAAAAGGAAAGAGAAATGGACATGGAAAAATGAAAAGAGAAGGAAAGAAAAAGAAAACAAAACAAAAAGCAAAAGATAAACAAACAACTACATATATCTTTAGATAGTTAATGTCCAGGGATATAGCAACACAACATTTGCCTGGCATAAGGTCCTGAGTTCTATTTCTGATACCAAACAACTAAAAAATGATATTTGGGACATTTAAACTATTATTTTTACTTCACAAAAAGTTTGTGCCATATTGTTTGGATAATTAAATTCTTATGTCTTGTATTTTGAGTAACTATTTTAAAGATAATAATATGCAATTTATTAATTATTGTTACCTTCCTCTTATCTTGTTTTGAAATTTATTTTTTTAGTTTCTTTTCAAAATAAAAAATATTAAAAGTGATCTAATTGCTTATTATGTATATAATGAAGTATAATAGCTGGATTAGCATATTAAAATGATGATTTAAATGCTAATGTTTCTTCATTACAGGCAATATATTTAAATACTACACAAACTTAATAATAATCTAATCTACCACAGATATATCCTGATTAAACTATATATTTCTTCCTTTTTTTTTACTGGCAATGTTTTTTTTTCCCCATAATTTTATTGAGAAACAAATAGCAATGAGACAGTTTCAAACCAAATTGGTAGGACAGTTTCAATAATTAACACATTACATACATTCTTCCTAGTGCTTAATTGCTGTACAAGATTCTGACATGATATCCTATTAATAAACACTACTAGAACAAATCCCTCTATTCATTAAGAAAAGGTTACTATATATCTATCCTAACCATTTTGAATACACATATAAAAATGGACATTCATCTGTATCCCCTTTGTTTGTTAAGTTCCGTTATTTGAATATTATAGGTGTGTAAACTCAGCAAAATATTCTAAGAGTCCAGTAGTTCATAATAGAATTTGGTCTTCTGCTTCAATGGCAGTGTCAGAAATTGTTGACCTGAGTCCTGTACAGCTCAACATAAGAGCATGGCTTTACTTCTTATACTTAGTTTTTATACTTTTCTGCTGGATAGTTAAAAGAAGGGGGTGGTGAATGAAGGCAAGAGACAGGAAAATGAATGTTGTGGGACTGTCCTGCTTCAAGGGTGTATATGGTTAGATTTTTGGACTTATGTGTAAACATAAGAATTATATAATTCTTTATGCCTATTTTTAAAAATATATACTAATTCTAAATGTTTTTTTCACCATATTCTGTAGAGACTTAGAGTTCAATATATCAAAACTTGATGAAAAATACCTGTTCCATGTTATTCCTAAGATGTTTGATATTCAGACAGATAGCGAGGTTAAGCTTAACAGCCTAGGTTGTATGGTAATAACAATAAGCTCGTCTTCTGGAGGGTTAAAAATAAAAGTTTGCAGACAAAAATTAGAGAAAAAAGGGGCCACAAGGAAAGCCAACATTTTGGTCCTAGCCTTCCAAGGTCAATTTAGACTCAGAACATATGAGATCTTGTACTGTAACGTCATGTACCTCGGCAGTGTCCCAAATTTTCTGATCAAGGAGATTATGGGGCTAAGAGGAAAGTAATTGATGATATAGAGTGTGCCTAAGGAGAGTTACATGGAGAGAAAACATTCTCTCAGACTTTCATAGAGAGCACATTGGCCAAGCAATGGCTGTGACTCATCCACATGACTGACACTGACAAAGGATCTACAATCTGAGGTACAGGATCTCAGGATAAATCCTGAGGGCATTTCACTGACCTTCTCAGACCAAAAAGCTACAACTCTTGTTACATAGGTCCTGCTTTACCTTGGTACTTTTTCCATTTTCAACATTTTTCTACTGCTATATTCCTACCTTGGGAGATGTAAGTTGAGCAATTAATAGTTCTACTCCCATGTTTTTCCCTATGCTTAACTGTTACTTTTATCTTTGAAGATCATATACATCAATTATTTGAACTATGCAGATATACATACTATACATAGAGGAGAACATAGATTCATGTACATATAAATATAAACAGGTATTTTCATTGATTCATGAAGATAATAATTAACTTCTTATGTTAGGATTTCTCAATGCCTTATAAATAGGTAATATTTACCTGGTATAATTTCAGATCTTTATTATAGCAAACTAATGTTCTGTAATACTAAAGTGACATGACTTTCTCCATAATTACATTAATCATGGGCAAGCATCATCACATAATAATATATCAAGGCACGTAGGTAATCATAATTGGATAACCATGTATCCCATAGTGTAGCTATCTATACTAATTCTCAAGTATTAATTTTGAAAAAGTAATTTTCACTGTACTTTGGTTTTCAGAAAGCTTGGTTTTAGATTGAGTCCATTATAGCTTTGAGGTAGGAAGACCATCTCTACATCTTTCCAATAAAGGACTTCTTAGATAGCTGAATTCTTGGTATTGGTACCTGAAATATTATTTCATGTGTGCAGGGTGGCACTTGGAGTCAACTCAGTGACATGAAATTGTTTTTCTCCTGCTTGAGGCTCCCAGAATGTCGGAAATACAAGCACTCTAAAATTTTAGTACTACATATATTATTTAAAGAGTTAAAATATATTTTGTAGCAAAGGACATTGCATGATATGATCAAAATGATTATTATTTTAGGTGATACAATTTTTATTGTTAGTTTGTGTTTTTTCATTCTGATGATCTTCCATTTTATAAACACTACAAAATTGAAAATGTAAGGTTTTTGTTGCTGTTGTTTTGAGATCGGTTCTGGCTTTGTACTCCAGGGTTACATTGACCTCGCTGAGTAGCCCAGTCTGGCAGCAAACTCTCAGCAGCTCTCCTACTCCATCCTCCTGAGGATCCAGAATTTAGACACATTCCACTAATACTGAGTCTTATTTTTTTTTAATATTGACAGTATTATTGAAGTACAATTTACGTAAAATTAGTGATTTGTTTGTAATTATATAAATGTTGACACATATGCTTTCTAAAATCCTAAATAATCTAGTGAACATATCTTTCAAATACAGATATCTTTGTGTAAAGGAGACCATTCATGGGTTCTTTCTTTTTAATCTCTGTATTATCCCCATGTCAACCCCTGGCTTTGAACTCTTATAGATTAGTACATGTAAGTTTAAAAACATAACCACCTTTTATCTAGCTCTTTTCATGTATGATAATCATTTTGAGATTAGTAGTTGTTCTTAATTGCTTATTAATATGTTTCCTTTTTATAGCTGAGTAGTATTCCACTGTTCAGTTATATTACAATTCACTTATTCTTTTACTTATGTGTGGATATTTGAATTGCACACAATTTGGTGATAGTAAAAACAAACTATCCACACATATTTAGCTCTGCTCCAATACTAAGTTTCATTTGTCTTAGAAGAATGCAAGAAGTAGAATAGCTGAGCCATTTAGTCATAAATATGTAGTTTTTGAAGCAACTATTAGTGACTATTAATATGATTATGTCTCATTTATGTGATTTCACATTGTATGTCAACAATGCTGATACTTGATATAGTTTGTGATTTTCCTTGTAGCCATTGTAAATGGTGTATCACATTATGTTTTGGTTTATATTTCTCTAATCAGGCAGGGAGAGATCATACCTGTCTTTGGCAAAAATTAGTACCATTTTGATTGTGTCTCTATAATTTTTGTCAAATATGTTTGTTTGCTTTATTAATACAGTTCCAAGTGTATTTTATGTATTTCAGGAATAAGTCCTTTAACAGACATGTGATTTAAAAATATTTTCTTCCTAACAAGTTTTCTGATGGTCCTAACAGTGTCATTTTGTACAGTAGATTTAATTTTGATGAAATATAATTTATTGATTGTCTTCCATGTAATTAAGAAATCTTTGTGGAACCACAGTAAAATATTCTTTAGATTTACAATTTTATACAATACACTGAGGTTCATTATCTATTTTGAATTAGTATGAAGCTTATCGCTTCTTCATTGCAGGCTTATTACAATTGTTTTGTGATAGCTGCCGAGATGTTTTGAATGTATTCCAAATGTTGAATATAATGATGCTTTTGATTTTGGGAAAGGTCTAAAAGTCTCTTTATTTCAGGGCTGATGAATAAGGTGAATATGGACACATTGTAATGTTCTGATAAGACTAGCTTTCCAGCAGCAAGATTCATTATTTTGTTTTGTTTCTATTTCAACTGATAAAGAATTTTGAGAAAAAGGATACCAAACCTGCTTCAAAAAGTGGCAAGAAAGATGTCTTCAAAATGAGGGGAAATAATTTGAAGACCTTTAATGGCAATGTGTCTTGTACTCCTCTTTTTCTTTTTTTTTTAAACATGGTATTACTTGATGAACAGTTGGATGAGTGTGTTTTTATTGGGACTCTCTGAAATATCCTGCTGATTTATTTGTCATATTATCATAAACATGTAGAGAAGATTAGTCCTACTTCATTATAAATTTTAAATTAGGGTTGTAAAAGAATTTTTAATTCATTCTTTATTAAATTTGTTCTTAAGACTCTTGGTCCTACATTTATCCACAAATATTAGAAACACCTTGTAAATTGATAACAACATTAAACCCCTATAAGCCATACTTTTAAAAGTGATCATATGAGATTTAGAGAACATTTTGGGAAGAGTTGTCATCTTTCAACTTGGAGTTTGACAGTCCATGGTCGGGTTAGCTCTTCATTTACTCTGAATTTAAGGTCTCTTAGTGGCTACTTTATTATACAAATTTTGCGTGTTTACTTAGATTTATTCATAATATTTATATTTACATGGAGCAAACAGTATTAAACTTTAATCTTAATTTTTTTATTTATGGATACAGAAATCATAGTTATCTGTGTTGGTATCTAGCAAACTTCTTTAGGTAACATTAGTTGCTTTGGGGCAGGTATTGTTTTATTGTTGCTAAATCTTATATTTAAAAAAAAAACAGTCATTCAAGCATCATAAGTTTTGGTTTTGCTTGGGTCCACCTTCAGAGCCTCAACTCAGCTAGATGACTGAGGTAGCTTTACTATCCAACCCTGTATAGTTCAGGGAATCTGTTCCTGTTCAGTATGGAAAAACTGTCCTCTTCTTTTATTTATCTCAAAAAAATCATTTTTTTTACCTACAATCAGAGTTTTCTTAGGTATTATTGTCATGTGCAGTTTCCTAGTTGTTCGAGGAAGGTCCATAAATTCAGTCCTAATATACTGATTTGGACATTAGTAGATGTAACTAAAGTGTACATTAATCTGCATGAAAATTCACTTTGTCTTCCCCAACATTTTTCAGTATAATTTAAATATCATAAGATCCACCATTATTAAATGTGTAATTCAGTGTTTTAGTAAATGTAAAAGGTGGTATAAAATAACTCTAATACTAGAATATTTCACTATCTCAAAAAGGAACCCTAACAACCATATCCTACTTGTCAATTTTTTATACTGTACATCTCATTCACTGAATTCTGTAAAATATGAGGCTTTTTACTGGCTTTCAATGCGCATTTTCAAGGAGCATCAATATTAAAGCATAAATCAAAAATTTCTTTCTTTCTATAGGTAAACAATATTACCTAACACATTTAATTATGCTTTCATGAGCTAATGGATATGATAGAAAGGGATAAAATATTCAATGGTGATAATATGTGTATGTTGGAAACAAAAAGTTTTAATGATAATTGTCTGGCGAAGATTGATTATTTTTATATTGCCATTCCTTCTCTGATGGGAAAGGTGTAAATAGTTTCAAAATAAGTAAAATATTAAAAATCCCATTCTTAAGGTTAAAGTAAAAACAACTAAATGTAAATGCTGTACTATAGCTTATAAAGTTGTATCCCATTGGGATTGAATCCCCCTATGTGATGCTGAAATTATATAATTAAATAAATGGCTGGAGAATGGAATGGAGCCACATTTCTCACTGGAGGAGAAAGAGTTATTTACTGTTTGACTGATGCTCTTATCTTATGCTAAGTAAGTTTAGAACTTGGTAAAAAAATGGAATTATACAGTGGAGTATTAATCAGTTATAAAGAATGATAAGCTTGAAACCTTTATATTGCAGTGGATGCCACTTGACAATACACTCATAAGTGAAATAAATCAGACACACATGTATAAATATTGTATAGTTTCCCTAGTATAAAAACTCAAAAGAAGAAATACAAATATAAAGGTGTAATACATGTAAAAGGAAAGCAAGAAATTGAGGTCTAACTAATTAAGAGGGAAAGGAGAAGAGCTAGGAAACACAACAGTGGCAAGCCACACAGTTATATGTAGAAGATGGGCAAGGCAATGATTCTGAGAATCTTCAGAAGATTTTTGAATCTAGAAGTTACTTGGAAAGATTCTCACCCTGACTAACTATATATATACTGACAAATGTGAACTAAGCAACTGCACTGAAGATGGCAATTTGTAATAGTAGGTTCACGCTTGGAGTGCCAGTTATTCTGGTCTTCAGAATACAGGCTGCTTGTCATGACTTGCCAGTTGCTGCTGTGTTGTCTCTTTTAGATGATTGTTCAAAAAGAAGGAGAAGGCGAATGAAGGCAGGAGACAGGAAAACAAACGTTGTGGAACTTTCCTGCTTCAAGATTGTATATGATTAGTTTTCTGGACTTATGTGTAAACATAAGAATTTTATAATTCTTTATGCCTATTTTTAAAATATATTCTCACTTTTAAATGTTTTTTCATCATATTCTGTACGGACTTAAAGTTCAACATATCAAAACTTGATGAAAAATATCTATTCCATGTTATGCTTAAGATGCTTGATATTCAAACAGATAGTGAGGTTAAGCTTAACAGCCTAGACTGTATGGTAATAACAATAAGCTCGTCTTCTGCAGGGGTAAAAACCTAAGTTTGCAGCCCAAAATAAGAGAAAAATGAGGGCTGCAAGGAAAGCCAACATTTTGGCCCTAGCCTTTCAAGGTCAATGAAGAATCAGGATATATGAGAACTTGTACTGTAACGTCATGTACCTCAGTAGTGTCCCAAACTTTCTGATTAAGAAGATTATGGGGCCAAAAAGGAAAGTAATCGATGATGTAGAGTGTGCCTAAGGAGAGTCACATGGAGAGAAAACATTCTCTCAGCCTTTCACAGAGAGCACATTGGCCAAGCGATGGCCATGACTCATTCACATGGCTGACACTGACAAAGGATCTACAATCTGAGGTACAGGATCTCAGGATAAATCTTGAGGGGATTTCACTGACCTTATCAGGCCCAAAAGCTACAACTCTTGTTGCATAGGTCTTGCTTTATCTTGGTCTTAACCATCCAGCAGAAAAGTATAAAAACAAACTATAAGAAGTAAAGCTATGTTGTTATGTTGAGCTGTAGGGGACTCAGGCCAACAATTTTTTACATTGCCAGAGAAGCAGAAGTTCCAATACTATTATGGATTACTGAACTCTTTTAGAATATTTTGCTGAGTTAGCACACCTATAATAATGAAATGACAGAAGCAAAAAAAGAGATATTTAAATGAATTTCTATTTTGTATCTGTGTATTCAAAATGGTTAGGCCAGATATATATATTTACAATCTCTTAATGAATAGAAGGATTTGTTATAATAGTGTTTGTAAATAGGATATCAGTTCCGCATCTTGTACAGCAAATAACCACTAGGAAGACAGTACACAATGTGTTAATTATTGAAACAGTCCTACCAATTTAGTTTGAAACTGTCTCTTTGCTATTTGTTTCTCAATAAAATTATGCAAAAAAGGAAAAATGGAATCATTAACTAATTCCATCTTTTTTTTTCTTTACCTTTTTAAAAATAAATTTATTTAGAAACAAATAGTGATGAAGCATTTTGCAAACCGGTCAGCAGGACAGTTTATATAATAAATATATTAAAAATTCTTGTCTCAGTGGTTATTCATTGTACAAGATGCAGACATGACATCCCATCCACAATCACTATTAGAACAAATCCTCTTATTCACTGAATTAAGAGAATGTAGCTATATATCTATCCTATTTTGAATATTCAGGTAAAAAATAGTCATTCATTTGCATCCCCATTTTTGTTTAGATTTTTCAGAAAAGGTTATTCCCTTGTCATTGAAATATTTTAGGTGCGAGAATTTAGCAAAATATTCTAATATAGTCCAGTAGTCCATAATAGTAGTGGGTCATCCGCAGGACTGACAATGTCAGAAGTTGTTGACTTGAGCCCTTTACAGCCCAGCATACCAATCTGGTTTCACCCTTTATACCTCACTTTTATATCTTTCTGCTGGATGTACAAGGCCAAGAAAATGTAAGACCTATATAACAGAAATGTAACTTTTGTATCTGATAAGATCCGTTAAGTTCCCTGATGATTTATGCAGAAACCCTGTACTGCACTTTGTAGATACTTTGTCACTGTTGTTTTTTTTCTTGTCTCTATTTTTCATTTATTACCCTTGCTTTTAAACAAATATTTGCTTGAAAGACAATATGGCAATAATTGATATGTCATGACAAGGAATACATATTTAGAAGACCAGAATGACAAGCATTCCAAGCATGACCCTTCTATTACAAATTGCTTTCTTCAGTGCAGTAGCTTAGTTCACAGATATCAGCATATAGAGTTAGTCAGGGTGAGAATCCTACCAATTAACTACTAGTGCCAAAAACCTCCTGATGTTTCTCAGGATCTTTGTCTTACCAATCTTGTGCATATAAATGTATGGCTTTTCCCCTATCATGTTTCCTAGCTTTTCTCCTTGACTTCTCTTCATTGTCTAATCATCAAATTCTTGCTTTTCTTTTAATTATGTTATACCTTTCTATTTGTATTTCTTCTTTTGAGTTCTTATACTAGAGAAAATATACAATATTCACATATGTGGAGCTGGTTTATTTTACTTATGAGTATAATTCAAGTGGAATCCACTTAAATATAAATGCTTCAAGTTTATCATTCTTTATAACTGAGTAATATTCCTTTGCATAAAAAAAACGACATTTTTTCATCCATTCTTCAGGTGATGGGCATCTTGGTTGTTTCCAAGTTTTGGATATCACACATTGTGCTGCTGTGATTATTGGTACACATATATCACTATGATATGATGTTTTCATTTCCTCTGTGGAAATTCCCAGTAGGATAATAGCTGGTTTGAATGGGATTTCCAAGCCTAGTTTTTTACGGAATCTCCATATTAATTTTCAAAATGTTTTCATCAGTCTACATTCCCAACAACAGTGAAGAAGGGTTCTTTTATCCCTGCACCCCTCCAACATTTGTTGTTGGTTGATGTCTTTATGATCGCCCTTCTTTGTGGGGTGAGATGTTATTTCAGTGTGGTTTTAATTGGTATTTCATGGATCAGTAGTTATGTGGAGCATTTTTTCATATATTTATTCATTTGTTTAATTTCTTCCTCTGAGAATTTTGTGTTCATCTCAGATGTTCATTTCTGGATTGGGTTTTTATATTTTGGGCTCTAAAGTTTCCTAGTTCTTTATAAATTCAAGTATGCCAATCTTTTCCTGAGTGCTTATTTGTCAAGTTCTTAAATTTGTGGGTTGTCTTTTCCCTTTGTTGATGTTTTCTTTTGATGGGCAGAAAATTCTCAATAAGAGGAGGTCCTAATTGTCAATTCTTTCAACTATTACCAGTGCGGTTTGATTTTTGTTCATGAAAACTTTGCCTGCCTCTATATCTTCAGGAGTTCCTCCTTTTATATTTTCCAGGAGATTTAGTGTTTCTGTTTTAATGTTTAGATCTTTAATCCATTTTGACTTTAGCTTAGTGCATGGTGATAGATCTGGGTCAAGTTTTAGTTTTTAGGCATGTAGAAAGCCAGTTTTTCCAGAACCATTTGTTAAAGGGGCTATCTTTTCTCCAGCAAGCATATTTGGCACCTTTGTCAAAGATCAGGTGGCTGAATGTGTTCTTAGAAGCTTCTTAGAAGCTTCTGCTTCTTCTAACCTGTTCCACTAATCCTCACGTCTCTTTTTTTGCCAGTACCATGCTGATTTTATCACAGTAGCTTTGTTCTATAATTTCAAGTCAGGAATTGTAATGCCTCCTGACTTGTCTTTGTTGCTCAGGATCGCTTTTGTTATTCTAGGTCTTTTCTGGTTCCAAATAAATTTTAGGAATGTTTTCTCTATGTCTGTGAGGTATGTTGGTGGCAGTTTGATAAGGATTACATTAAATCCTTACATCAACTTTGGGAGTATGGACATCTTCATAATATTGGTTCTTCCTATTGGGAGCAGGGAATATCTTTCCATTTTCTGAAATCCCCTACAATCACTTTTTCCTGAGTTCTGTAATTTTCCTTGAAAAGATTCTTTGACTTCTTTAGTTAGATTACTTTGAAGGTATTTCATTTTCTGCAGCACATTTTAAAAGCTATTGTTTCTCTCATTTCCCTCTCAGTGTGTTTTTTATCTGTGTAGAGGAATGCTATTGACTCTTGGGTATTGACTTAGTATCTTGCTATGCTACTGAATTTGTGTATCCATTCTATTAGCTTTTTGATGGATTTCTTTTGGGTATTCCATGTAAAGTATCATGCTATGTGTAAAAAATGATAATTCGGGCCGGGGAGATGGCTCAGTGGAATAAGCGCTTCCCTGGCAAGCGCAAGGGCCTGAGTTCAATCCCCGGTTCCGAAAAAAAAAAAAAAAATGATAATTCAACTTCATCTTTACCTAATCTTATTTATTTTATTTCTCTCTCTTTTCTAATTTCTCTAACTAATGATTCCAGAATTATACTGAATAAGATGGCTGACATAGGACATCATCATCTTGGACCAGATTTTAGAATAAAAGATTTCAGTTTTTCCCCATTTAGAATTATATTATCCATTGGGTTGTCACACATGCCTTAGATTGAAGTAGAGGCCATCTATTCCAGTTTTCTGTAATGAGTGTTGGACTTTGTCAAAAGCCTTTTCTGCATCAATTGAGATGATCATGTGAATTTTAGATTTGGCTCTATTAATATAGGGTTTTACATGTATAGATTTGTGTATATTGAGCGATCCTTTCATCCCTGGGATGAATCCTATCTGATCATGGTATATAATCTTCTTGATGATTTACTGTGTTGAATTTTCTAGGATTTTATTGAGGATTTTTGCATCTATATTCATGAGGGAGATTGATCTGTAGTTCTCTTTTTTAGTTGAGTCTTTCTCTAGATTTTTGTATCAGTATGACACTTGCCTCTAGGAATGACTTTGGAAGAATGGCTTCCGTTTCAATTTCATTGGAGAGTTTGAGGAGTATTGGCATTATATCTTACCTAGATTTTTTTGTGGAATTCAGCTGCGAATGCATCAGGACCTGGACTTTTCTTGGTCAGTAGTTTTTTGTTTTGTTTTGTTTTGTTTTATGAAATTTCGTATTTCATTGGCTTTTATTGTGTTATTGAGAGATGTTGTATCTTCTTGATTCAGATCCGGTAATTTGTACCTTTCTAGGAAACTGTGCGTTTCTTCTATGTCTTATATTTTGTGAGAGTAAAGGTTCGTTAGTAGCTATTGACACTCTTCTGAACTTCCACTGAGTATGTGGTAGTTACACCCTTTTTATTCCTTGTTGCTTTTATTTGAATTTTTCTCTCCTCTTTTGTATGAAGTTGGTTAGGGGCTTATCAATTTTATTTAATCTTTCAAAGAACCAACAATTCTGTGAACTGTTTTCTTAATCTCATTTGAATTAATTTCTGCTTCAATTTTTATGATTTTTGGGCTTTGGGTTTGGTTTGCTCTTCCTTTTGTAGACATGAGAGGTGCAACACTAGGGTGTTTGTTTGTTCCCGTTCTGTTTGCCTAATGTATGAGTTCACAGCTATTAATTTCCCTCTGAGAACTGCTTTCATTGCATCCCATAAGTCTGATAATTTGTGCTGGAATTTTTATTGATTTGTAGATATTACTGAGTTTCTTGTTTAATTTCATCTGTGACCCATTATTTGCTCAGTAGGTTGTTTTTTAATGTCCCTGTATTGTGTGGCTTTTCTGTTTCCTTGTCTAATTTATTTCCAGTTTCATTGCATTGTGGTCAAATTGTGTGCATGAGATAATTTCTTTTTTCTTGCATATACTTAATCATGCCCTGTGAACCACTTTGTCATATATTTAAGAAGTGACCCATGTTTGGCTGAACAAAATTTATATTCAGCTGTCTTTGGGTGGAACAATCTGTATATGTCCACTAAGTTTATTTGTTCCAAGTTCTGGTTCAATTCTGCTACTTACTTGCAAATTTTTTGCCTTCATGACCTATCTTTTTGGAATAAGGGGGTGTTAAGGTCTCCTGTTAAGATTGTGGTATTGGATATTACAATTTTCATGTGCTGGGCCAGGTAGATGGCTCAGTGGAATAAGTGCTTCCCTGGCAAGCGCTAAGAGCCTGAGTTCAAATCCCAGTTCTGCAAAAAAAAAAAAAAAAAAATCCTATTCTTTAATATTTGTCTTATATAGGTGGGTGCTCTCATGTTTAGTGCATGTACATTTTAGACTGTTACATCTTCTTCTCTAATTTTTCCCCTAATGATTATATAGTGGATTTCTTTAATTCATTTGATTATTCTTGGTTTGAAATTCTCTTGTCTGAGAACAGGATTGCTACCCCAGCTCTTTTCTCAGGTCCTGGGGCATGTAGTATTGTTTTCCATCTTTTGAGTTTCAGCTTATAAATTTCTTCACAATTTAAGTTTGTTTCTTGTAAACAGCATATTGTTGCATTTTATTTCCTAATCCACTGTGCTAGTCTATTTCTTTTAATTGATGAATGGAGTCCATTTATATTGATAGTTATACTAATATTGATGTATTGATTTACAATCGGTATGTTATTTATTTGCTGCTGTTTACTCCTTTTGCTACTGTGTTCAATTGTTTGCCCTATTTAATGCATTCCTTCGGTTCTCATTCGTGGAGTTCTGATCATTTTTGTCTGTCTTCAGAGCATATTTTAGTAGTCTGTGTATGGTTGGCTTTGTCATCATGAAATTCTTTAATTTTTCTTTGTCATGGAAGTATTTTACTTCTCCATCAAAGTTGAAAGAGAATTTTGTAAACTATAGTAGTCTGGGCTGTAGTTTGCTTTCACAGAAGTCTTGAAGTACTCTGCTCCATGCTTTTCTTGCCTTCATGGTTTGTAAAGAGAACTCTGCCATTATTCTGATGCGTTTTCCTTTGAATGTGATCTGTTTCTTTTTTTTTAGTGGCTTTCAGTATATTGTTGTTGAGTTGGATTTCTGGAATCTCGACTATTATATGTCTCGGTGTGCTTTTAATTGGGTTGAAGCTATTTGGAGTTCTGTATGCTTCGATTGACTGAATGTCAGATTGTTTCCTCATGTTTGGAAAATGTTCTGCTATTACTTCTGCCCATATTCTTTTAATTTCAATTGTATTACCTCCTTCTTTCTCATTGGTGCCTATTATTATCACATTGTTCATCTTTGCATCATCTTGCAGTTGATGAATTATTTTTGCTGCATCGTAGTTGTTTTTAAGAGATGTTTTCTTCTTTACTACCTGTGAAGATATCTTCAAGATCTGAAACTCCATGTTCATTTTCACTATAATGCTTTTTCAAGATTGTTATTGAAATTTTAAGTTCCTCTATTTCTCTTTGACTCTGCTTCATGTGATCTCTTCATTTTCTGTGTTGCTCTTTCAATGAATCCATTGCTTTTCTAATCTCTATTTTTAATCAGTGTCTTCTTGAGAAACTGTTATTAATTCTTTTACTGCAGAGATTGTTTCTGACCTAATTACCTCTATATGTTCCTGCATTTCATTCTTTACTTCATTGCTATTAATTCAGAGTTTTGTTTTTTTTTTATTTGAGAGATTAATTCTGATCTGATTTATTCTGTGCCTTTCTGTTGTTGTTTCTTTACTTCAGAAGCTATTATTTCAGACATTTCAGCTGTGCTAGTGTCTTATGCACTTGGTCTTGGTGGGCTCAGGACCTGAGATTGTATTTTGCTCCTTCTCTTTTATAGAACTGTCCTCTGACCTTTGGTGTAGAGCTTCAGTTCAGTTATAACCTTAGCACCTACTAAAATTCAGGCCCAGATCTACTAAGTTTGATTTCATCCAGTTGTGCCTGGCTTGGGTCTGGCGACAGTGCTCACCTCCTTCCTGCTGCATCCCTTGGAGGTTTACCTGTTGTTCCCCACTGACAAGTTGTTCTGGTCCTGGATTAGCTGGGTGGTTTTGGCCCCTAGTCTCTATGCAGCGACTTCAACTGCAGAGTTGCACCTCAGGCCTGTATGCCAGGCCTGGGCTAAGTCTGGAGGTACACAGGGCACAGGAGAGCACAGAATCTTTCCCACACACTCATTGGGCATGAGATGGGTGGGTCTGTAGGGGTTTGAGAGTGTGGTGGAAGTTGCCACTCATAAGGTGGGCTTGGGATGACTGTGGAAGGGTAGAGGGGTCCCGAGGTGTGACAAAAGTCCATCCTTTCTGTTTTCCTGTTTTTAATAAGTAAAGGCAAAATCACTAGCTTAACATCATGGGAAAAAATGTAGTCTTCATATTTTTTTTTAAAACAAGGTGGGAATATCCCAGGAGTCGTGCCTATGTCACTAATGCTGACAGAGAAAAGTAATGGCTGGTAAGAATACTAAGGAGAGGCTATGTGATACAGACACAGCTTTCTAGTCTACCTGCAATGTTTATTACTGAGAAAACAAAGTTTCAAGAGTGCTAGGATGAATTTAATCTGATAAGGCTTCATGTTGTCATTTTTGTTTTGTCATTCTCCAATTTATTCTTTTAAAGATCTCCTGTAGACCATTAAATAGAAATATATATGTGTACTATTTTTGAAATAGAATGTGTGATATCATTGGCTTCCAAAAAATAAACTTCTGATTTGGAAAGAAATGAAACCTTCCTATGAGCAAATTTAAGAACCTCATACAAAGAAACGATGCCAGAATTGGGTAAGAGTTTAGCCAAGCAGATTAAAGGTTATCATAGAGAATAAAACTTCACTTGTTCATTCACCATTTTTAAGCCCCACTTTGTGGTAACACAAACATTTCTCAGTAACTGTTTCATTGGAATAATACATACATCCCAATGAGAAAAATGCAGAATTACAGGTCCTCAAATTTTGTTGGGATTTCTTTACTTTGAGGGAAGGCCTAGGAAGAAAATGGGAGTGGTTATGTTTTGTTTTCCTTTTTAAGAAAGGGCCTCTATGCAATTCAGGTTGGCCTTAAACTCATTTTGTAGCCCTGGCTGGTCTCAAACTCACAAGGTTCCTCCTGCATCTGCCTCTCAAGTGCTGAGATAACAGGTGTGCCTCTCTACTCCCAGCTTTCAGAGTGGTTTTTGATAGAGAAAACAAATAATGAGTAGAAACTAAGTTGGCCTTTATTTCAGTTATTTTATCAGCAGAATATAAATCAAAAGAGATCTAGAGGCATGTTCTATATGCACAGTCATATAATCCCTGTACTTTTATACCTGTGTCATAATCACTTGTTACTCTGTACTTTACAGAAGACAACTTAATTTGGAAAAGAAAAAGCCTCACATCAACACAATATGCAATATTATTCTGCCCTGAAAATTTTATTATTTTTTAATTAATTTATTTATTTATTTACTGCGGGGTCTATAGGTTCTCACTGCACAGATAGAACCTGAAGTGACCCTCCTGCTTTTCAGCCTCCCAAGGCCTGGGATTACGGTGCTTGCGCCACTATACCGAGTCTGAGTCCCTGTCTCAGTGTGCCCTGGAGGCGATCTAGCACGGAACACTGGGGATCCAACCCTGATCCCTACATTTGCTTAAGCAGACACTTTAATCCAAAACTTTCTTTTTATAACAGTGTCATTATAACAGCATTTATTCAATGTATGCAATTTCATTTATTTTGTACATCTTTCCACAATGTTGCATGAGGATATACATATATGATATATGCAATAATAGAATCTGAAATATAAATAGATAAGTAGATTCAGTATTCAGAACAGTTAAATTACACAAGCAAAAAGTTAAAACTTATAGTCACTGATAAAAAAACTGATTATAGTATGGATTATAATCATTGAAATTATGCAGTAAGGTCTGAACCTAAAATATATTTTATACCAAGTTACCATATAAATTTAAGCATGCATTTTATTAATGTTATGTTCAAACCACTTAAAAATCAGTTTTATGTTAGTTCCAAAACATGCTATATAGAAATTCATATTTAAAGGGAAAAAAGACTGTTGATGTTGAGAAATGATTGGCTTTCTTTGTCAACTATATTGACAGGCAGAGGAAATCATGAAATTTCTGGACAGATGACATCTAGAATGATATTTGAGAATTTTGAATGAGAAATGAATATATAACTCTTCTGGTATAAATACATGCAATAAATATGCATTTTAATACATTGTGTTGCTTATATAATTAACTGTATTTTCTTTTATTTTCTTGTGTTTAACATTACTTTCTGTGATACATATTCTAAGTTTGAGATAGCCAATATCTTCTAGGAGAACTATTATGCTAAATTTTAGGAGTTTTCAGGAGAAAAAAAATAGTCCATAGAAAGCAGAACATACCACAAGAAGCAACATCAGTTGACTGGTATTAAATTTTGTTTTTACTTTTTTTTGTCAGAACTGGGGATTGAATTTAGGCCCTTTCACTTGCCAGGGAAGTGCTTATTGCACTGAGCCATCTCCCTGGCTCCAAACAATTTTTTTTTCAGGACTGGGTACTGAACTCAGGACCATCTCCTTGGCTGGTGTTTAAATTTTCATGGTCAACTATTGTTTTAAAATTTTTCTGGCATTTCTAGTATATATCTAGAAATAAAACACTGTATTGGTAATGTTATACTATTTTACCATTTATTATAGTCTTAAAATGCTTTACATTATTTTCTGATTATTTTCATCATTATCAGTCTCAAGCTGTGCACATTTCAAAGGAAAATATTTCTACTTTTTTTAAAAAAATAAATATTTACATTTGTGTATTTCACTGTCAAATTCAAAACAATGAAAAAGTAGAAAGTATTTATGTAATAAAGCAGCAATGTGCTGTATAATGACAAAGTATTCCTAAAACAATTTAGCTTTATTCTAAATAAATGAAAAACTTTATTCACGTTATATGACTAATAAAATTGAAGGTTACAAAGACATAGAAATGTATTTTCTTCCTTGACCTTCTCAATGCCTCTTAACCATTGTTTACCATTACTTATTTCTCATCTGAGTCCATTTGAGATATAACTTTTATGATCAATTTGTTAGTCTGAAAAATATTCTCTTAATATAGATAAAACAACATGAGAGAGTGATTTACTTATTGTCAATGTACTCATACTGGAGTGCTGCAAGAGGTAATATAGTGAAGGCTGATATATTGAGAGATTTTTAGTGATTTAAAATAAGGAAAGAATGCTAGGCCTCAGACCAGTTTATCTCATCAGTTTCTCTTTAAGACTATCTGTTGTTCCCAACTCAGACAAATTTCTATGGAAAGAGAAAAAGGAAATTCTTTTAATTGTCATAATTTGGGCAGCATAGTTCTGAAATTAAGAACATAATGCAGTTGAAACACAAAAAATGACAGAATTGCAGAGAAGATTTACCTATTTATTTTTCTCTCTGGCTCATGTTTGATTTGTTTAATTTAGTTCAAGATCTTTATGCAAGCTTTACTTTTTGATACACATTCTTAGACATAAATGTCAAACACCTTGATAAAACAGAAAATGAAAGAGGTAATTATCTCTAGGACCTTTATCTCATATTGTGACATCCTTGACCCTTCTCATTAATTGTAAACCATGGTTGTTACAAGAAAGCAAAGGCTCCACTTGCATGTTACCTGGTCTCTAGTAATTTGCATATCTCTCTAGTTTCATTAATTTTCAGTCTTCTCAGAAACAGACAAATGGCTCCTACTTGATAGTAGCATAACATCTTCAAATATATTTATTTACCTCACTTAACATTTAATTGTCAGAAGAAGGTATCCTGTAAAATTCTCACCCCACAACATACCTATCTTATATCCATACCAGGCTATTTCACAGGGTAGATACTCATTAAAATGAATAGAATAAGATTCATATGAAGAAGCGACATCATGAAATTTCTGTTGAAGGATAGACAATATTTATTTAAGAAGTGAAGCTAAATATGATACTAAAAGCCAGTAATCTTAGCACTTGTAGAAGCAGGAGGATTGCCATGAATACCAGACCAACCTTCTTTTTATGGTGAGTTCCAGACAACTCTAACCTAAATTTGAAGATCTTGTGTCAAAAAAGATGACATTTTTTATTTTACTCACAAATTCTATGACTTCATATTGTTCACATATGTTAATAAATGTGTGTAAAGATAAATTCAAGGGCCAGTGAGATAGTTCAGTGGACTAAGCTACTGTATAGGCAAATGAAGGGACTGTGGTTGGATCCCCAGCACCACTGCCACACTGGCCCTGCCCTCAGGTATACTGAGCAGACCAGAGTCCGGGTGCAGTGGTGCATGCCTGCAGTCCCAGTACTGAGGAGGCTGGAAACAGGAAGATCACTATGGGTCTGAGTTGTATAGTGAGATCCTGTACAAGTAAAAATACTTAAATAAACAAAGACAAACAATAAGAAGTAATATAAAATTGCTTCTAAAACCAAAAGTAAAAAATAATGTCATTTCATTAGAAAATTTTACATTTCTAATGAAGCGGATCTACTCAGCACAGTTTTACTCTATAAAAGTCCCTGAAAGAAACAGTTTCTTAGGGACAACCTACTCAGGGGCCCTGCCTGTCCCTCTCTTGGACAGGAGCTTTCTTTCCTCCAATATATTCTGCTTACAAAAAAAAAAGAAAATTTGGCTTTACAAAATTAAAAGAATATAGATATCTGAAAGAAATTACTTGTACTAGAGAGACAATATGTGCCTGAGCCCTGTACATATATAATATATATAATGTCATATATTTATATTAATGTATGCATGTAACCCAATGCATTGATTCTATATAACATGACACATAAATGTGACTATATATCTGATATTTACATTTTATGTTATGATGACCAAAACAGATAAATGTGCTACTCAAACATTAATAGAGTACTACTGTGCAATAAAAATAAACATGAGATTGTTACAGAAAAATGAATACACTTTGAGACTGTAAAGTTAAGTGAAATAAATCAGACACACCTGTTTAAATGCTGCATGATTTCTTATATGCAAAATCTAAAGTATAAATATAGGGAAAATAGATAATTGGTAAAAGGGAGATAAGTGTTTTTCAAGTAGTAAGAGAATAAAGAGATCAAGGAAGGAAGAGGGACATGTAGAAATGAAAACAAATGGGGATGTGTTATGTACATGTACCTACTCCACACAAGGCAAGTAAGAATTATATACTGCCGATATGTACTAATATATATGTACATAAAGGGTACATATATACCCTTTAAAATAATTCTTATTGTGAAGCAAAACAACTCAAGCGATAAAGAATACTTTTCATAAAATTCAAAACAATGATAATTAAGCATTAGGATTTAGCTATCATAAATAGGTAGTACAATAAAGGGTAAATCAAGTGGTAAATATAATAATAATTCAGTTTTTATTATCAATGCAGATGCCAATTTATGTATAAGCTTTTGGTGTGTATCTGTTGGCAATATTCTATGATTAAACCGGATGCTGATTGCACTGTGATTCATATTTTGATAATACATAATCTCCATATCATTCTTATGTTTTCTATGCAGTGTAACTAGTGATTAGTAACATGTTAATATATAATGGAACAATATTAACAAAAGGCACATTATGTTTCCAAATGATATTAGATATATTTTAGATGAAGCAATGCACTGATGGACAATGTTTTGAAAGAAAAATTGGGCTTTTAGTGGAGATTAACACAAATTTGTACCCTTTGCACCACTAAGCAAAATATTAGCCTCATGAGAAGTGCCTGCCACCACCCCCACCTTGAAGAATTCTTTCAATCATTTCCTGAATGTGCTATGCTTTTAATACAAGCTAGCCTTCTATTTTGTTAAATCAGCAAAGTTTCAGCTATGCCTGCCTTTTTTCAGTTGTGTATATTCCAGAAATTTTAGCTGATGTAAATAATTTGAAGCCACATCTGAAGAAGTTTCCAATTGGTTTGCAATATAGCATTTGGTGTAACCAAATTCCACTAAATAAACTTTCATAATATTGCATCACTGAAAACAGTAATTTGATCTACAAATCCAAAATTAACAAGATAGACTGTCATTTGTTCATTTTCATTTGTAAACATGTTACATTTATTAATTTATTAGGAGACAGTGATAAGAGAATGAAATGCAAAAAACATTAAAAATACAACCAGTACTGTAATATTTATGTTGTTAATTATAAAAATGTACATTTATTTTCTGTGACCCAGTTCATTTATAAAGGCAATGACAAGTGTATAAGTATCCTTTGTTTTCAGTGAAAAGAATGAAGCTGCTCTCTTTTGTGTGCCTGCGACTGCTGTACTGCTTCAGCGTGAGGTGAGAGGTGACCCAGCTGACTATTCATCCCTGCGTTCCGACTTCAGGGAAATCTGCAGGTGTCTTCTGAAATGCGAAGTCTGTTTTAAACTTGTTTTATGAGAGTGACACACAATGAGCAATGATGAATGAGTTTCTCCTTGTGGTCATGAACTTTTGTAGAAGTACTCTATTAAGTTAAATCTTTTGAAAATATTGTATCTCAAAGAACTGCCAGCAAGAGATGAAAGTGATCCTATATATCTTAAGGTGATGCTTCAGCATTCTCCCATACAGGCAAAATGAAAACTTTCTTTAGTGATAATATACATGGCTACATTTTTCGGAGAATACAATGTGAAGCTGTGAAAATATTCTGTGATGATTCCAGGTACAAAAAAATGCATTAGTAAAAATAGGTTCAGGATATTTAGCACTGTGTAGATAAAAGATGCTCTATTGGTACATGTAACCACAACATTTTGATTTGCAAGTGCATGTAGAGTTATATACTCACATAAGTGATTAAGATTTAATGCTGATTTTGAATAACAAATAAGAAGCATGGTTATAAACATTCTATTAATATAAGTCCAAAAGTTGTGTAAATGGTGCACTTATTTTCCTGATGACACAAATGTGTTCTAAATTTTCTTTGGAAAACCTGTGAGTAATATATTCTTGAAATCTAAAGTCCCAGGCTTGCCGGTCTTTTGTCTCTGACCTATTCCACTGCAGAGTGCTTTGGGGAAAAGACAAAAATCTATAGGGTTGTGTTTATATCTTCCTGTATTATTTTGTCGTTTTCATGTTTAAAGATAATATTTGTTCTTACTCGGAATGCCTGAAAGATTGCTAGTTATGTATGTGCTCTTTTGAGTCTGTAAATGCACATTTACAGAATTTAGGAAATATTGATATAAATCCTGAGGGTTTCTTTGGTGGTCTTTGTCTATAAACATTGTTTTAAACTCTTTGGTGTCTTTTGGTTTTATTCATTAAATGAAGACAGTCATATGTATGTATTTTTAATTTGGTTTTTAATTATATACACATTTTATATTTAAGAGTAATTTAGTTGTTTCTGCCAGTATACTTCTTTCCTTAATTTAAATTATATTTTAGCTGACACGCATAGTATGGAATGACACAAGAAGTTTTGGTGATTATATACATTCTGTGGAGTTTAAATCAGGTTAAACATATCTATCTCCTGAAACATTTATTATTCCTTCATGGTGAACACATTCAAAATCCTTCTACCATTTTTAAATGTATAGCACTTTACTGTTATCTATAGCCATATTGGGTAAAATAGTTCACCAAAATTTACTTCTCTAGACTATCACCTAGTATGGATCCATCTCTCACTACATTCCTCCTCACTATTTTCCCTGAGAAGTAAAATCAAAATTTTACCCTACACCAGCTCCATGTCTGGTTTATTTCCCTTAACACACTGAACTCTAGCTCCACTCATGACACAAATGACAGGGTTTCAATCTTCTTTGGTTTGGTAGTGTCTCCCATGCTGTGTATGCACCACAGTTGCTCAATCTCTCATCTGAAAATAGACACTTCACCTGTTTCTATATTGTCCTATTGTAAATAGTGCTTCAGTAAATGTAAAACTATTAATTCCTTTGACACACTGACTTCATTACTTATCATAGAAGTATAGGATACATGCTAACTATACTCTTAATTACTTCAGAGGCATTTATATTTTCTAGGGTTATACTAATTCACATTCTCATTTTGTGGCTTTTGTATATACTCACCAGAATTTTGTTTCTCTGTCCTTTTTTATTTTACCATGGTATTGTTGAATTGCTAAATTTTCCAGACTAAATTTGAACTTTCAATCCTCCTGCCTCAAGCTCAGATTCCCAGGATTAGTGATTACAGGCATGTACCTTCAAGATTAGCTTCCTCTGTTCTTGATGCTGATCATTCTTTTTTTAAACAGGGTCTGCAGCAGTCTCACTTATACAGATTGGACTCATAGTGATCATCCTGATTTCAGCCTCCCAAGTTCTGGGATTACAGGTTCAGGTCACCACACCCAGTCTCAGTTGCCATCTCAGTGCACCTGTGGGGTGGGGTCTGCAAAGATCTCTGGGGATCAAACCCCGATCTCTGAGCCTGTCTGAGCAGGCACTTTAGTCAGCTAAGATATCTGGCTGGCCCTGATATTAATCATTCTCATTTCAACAAGTTACTGTCTCCCTGTGGTTTTGATATGCATTTTCCTGATGGTTAATAATTTTGAGCATTTTTTTCTACTTGACCATTTGCATATCTTTTAAAAGAAATATCTATTTAAGCCTATTATCTATTTTTTAGTTGGGCTTTATGAGTTTTATAACTTTTAGTGTTTTTAAATTGCTCTTATATGCTTCATATTAGTGCTTCACTGCATATGTAGTTTGCAAACATTTTATCCAATTCTGTGTGATGTTTAACCACTTTTCAATTGCTTTCATTGTTGTATAGAAGCTTTTTTACTTTATCAAATTTTCCGTTTGTTTCCTGTGATTTTAGGGTCTATCCAAATCAATTTTTAAAAATCTAGTACCCTGAATCAGTCCATTACATTTTCTAATGGCTTGAAAGTATCAAGCTATATTTACTTTATTTTGAGTTTAGTTTTATAACTGGTGAGAGATAGATATTGAAATGCCATTTTCCTGCATGACCAATTATCGCAGACCCTTTACTGAAAAATCTTTTCTCCAGTGTATGCTCTCAACACCTTATCTAAAATCAGCTGTATAGCTTTACTTCTGAAGTCTCTACTCTAGTCCATTGGTTTATCTATGTTTATGCCAATATAATGGTGTTTAAATTATCATAGTGCTTCTTTATATTTTGAAATAAGAGTGTATAGTACTCCATTCACCTGCACAGCAAGACTAACAGCCAATAAAAAGGTGTTTGGAACTCTGGGTAAATAGCTTGGCAAGAGGAATCCAGTTGCCAGGCCCATCACTCTCCAAAAAGTGAAGTGCCTGGAAAGTGGCAAGTAGACTGACCAGAGGAGCACAGGGTAAATCCACTCTGACAAGGGGAAACATTTTGCATGCAACCTCTCAAATTATAATTTGTTCTGTTATATAACTATAGACATTGCTTCTATGGTCTAAACTAAAAAAAAAACAAACAAACAAACAAATTTTGATTGATTTTGGCATTATTGCTAATTGTATTACTGTAGCTAAGATATATTTTTCTAATCATTTGTTCAAACTTAGATAACAATGTTGGCATGCACTGGTGTAATAACCTCACACAGTCCTACACCTAAACACAGAGGACAGTCCCAAAAGCAACCATAATCCTACTCTCTATTAATGGGAAAGGGAAGATCTTAGTTCAGACACACAGACGCTATCCCTGAAGAACATATATTTTCTGAGAGACCTTGATAGTAGTGATATAACTAACTACTACCAAATTTAAGAGGGATTATCATAGAAATCAAAATAAAGAGTTCTTACTGAAATAGAAGATAACAAGACAAAGGCGTGAAATGCAATCACAGAACCCTAGCCCACCTAGAACAAGTCTGGCAGACATCAATATAGATGAATTTGGAAGTCGGAAATTTCTGATATAATAACAATTGAAGTAAAGGAACAACTTCAGGAAAGTAGAGGAAATTAGATAAAAAAATCACCCCTCAAGTAAAAAAGAAATGTTAACAAGAATGAAAAACTTTCTGAGCATAGCTAAGGAAGACATAGATTAAAAAAAATAGAGGAGCTTAGAAAAATTATGGAAATCTTGAATGTACAATATGGGAAAGAATTAGAACACATAAAACAAATTTAAAAGCATTACCTACGAAATGAAAAATTCCATTAAAAGTTGGCAAAACTGAGAATGAAAGTAAAGATAGACTTTCAGACCTTGAAGATATTGTTGCAGCTAGTAAGAAAGAAAGGAAAGATCTCTGAAGAATAACAAGGAACTACAATATAATAATTCAGCAGCTACAAGATAATACAAGGATGTACAATATAAGAATGATAGAGTCAATGAAAAGAAGTCAACAAAAGTAACATAAAAAGACTATTTGCAGACATAATAGCAGAAAACTTCTCAAGCATGGGAAATGAAATTAACACAGAGCAAACTGATGCATGTAGAACTCCAGTTAGCATAAGCCAAAATAAATCTATACCCAGGAATATAATAACTAAAATCCTAGAAATACGGCACACAACATGTTAAAAGCTATTAGAGAAAATAAATATATCACATGTAAAAGAAAGCCTAGGCCTGTGAAGATAACTAAATGATCTAAGTGCTTTTCTGGTAAGCTCAAGAACCTGCTTTTGATCCATGGTTCCATATACCACGCTGGCCTCAGAGCACTGGAAATGCTGTGCCAGCCACAGAAATTGGATATGGTGGTGCACATCTATAATTTCAGCACCAGGGAGGCTGAGGCAGGAGGATCATTACGAGTCCAAAATGCTTAACAAGACCCTGTATCCAAAAATTAAGTTAAAAAAGAAAGTCTTTCAGAATCACAGCAGATTTCTCAATATAAACTATAAAGTCAAGAAGAGCTTGGAGACAAGTATTTCAGGTCCTGAAAGTAAACAACTTTCAGCTCAGATTGATGTACACTGCAAAACTATCTTTTCAAAATTGATGTAGAATTAAAATACTTCCATGACAAAGAACAACTAATGAAATTCATCCTCCCAAATGTTGTCCTACAAATAGTACTGAAAGATACACTAGAAAGAGATAAAAATGGCCATAATTCCAAGAACAACAAAAGATAGAAGACAACAAAGATGGAAAGCAACTAAACATAGGGGAAAATTAGAGAACCAACAGCAGGAAAATAACATGACAAAGATAAGTCAATAACATATCAGTTATAATCATCAATGTAAATGCCCTCAATTCACCAATTAAAAGAAAGAGACCACCACAATGGATCAAGAAAGAAAAATCCAACAATATCCTGCACACACAAAATATTTTAACTCCAATGGAAATTTACAGACTGAAACACAAAAGATGGAAAGAATACTCCATGCACCATGAATTCAACAAAAGCAGGGATAGCTATTCTGTTTGCAAAATAATCTGGACTTCAAAGGAAGAATTGTCAAACCTGATAAAGAAGTTCACTACATACTTGTTGGGGAAACTTACAGAGGAAAAGATAAAAATTGTAAATATGTATGCACCATATTTGGGAGTATACAACTGCATAAGAAAAATTTGAAGGATATGAAAAATCAAATAAGAATTATACAACCTTGTCTGGGGACCTTGTCTCAGAAAGATATATCAACTAGACAAAAAGTTTGCAAAGTAGCAAAACTGAACCAAAACTGTGAACAAATGGACTTACTAGACTTTTACAGAGTGTTCCATCCAACAATTGAATGCACATTATTTTCAGCTGCACGTGTGATGTGCTCTAAAATAGACCACACAGTAGTATCATTCATCAGCCTCAACACCTGCCTGGCAAACATAAAGTCCTGAGTTTGATCCCCAGTACCAAAAAAGAAAAATGCTAAGTAAATGCAAGGCAATTTAAATCTTCCCATGCATATTATTTGACCATATTATAATGGAACTGGAAATTCATGACAAAAGAACTGCAAAAACTCCATATATGTGAAAATTCAATAACGCCCCTTTAGAATTAATGGTTTACAGATAAAATTAAAGATGAAAGTACACAGAAATTTATAAATGTAATTATATATAGCATTATAGCAGGACAGTCCTATTGCAATTCTTTTCTTGTCTCTTGTTTTCATTTATTACCCTTTTTTTCAAACAAGCATTGATTTGAGAGACAGTATATCAGTAATTGATATGACATAAAAATAATTGTGATGCATATATAGCTACTTTCTCTTAATTCAATGA